>NW_021631994.1:0-47561 GCF_004799145.2 Neltuma alba | reverse complement strand
TAAGAACCGCTCACTTTCTTAAACCCTCTGTATCTTCAAATGGAGGACCAGGTTCTGATATTCTTTCATCTTCCATGTCTTTGCCACCTACCTTTGAACCAAAAAATTGGCCTCTCACCGTAAGGTTCAGTGGATGGCAGCACCCACCAAGGAAATGGATTCACTGGGTGGATTCCTTGCAGTCTACCTTCGAATCAGTGTGGAGAAGAGTGGGTATTAAAGAAGCAATCATGGGCAGCAAGTATAAAGTGTTGAAAAATGAAGATTTGACATTTGGGATTGCAGAGAGATGGTGTTCTAAGACAAATACATTCGTGTTTCCTTGGGGTGAAGCAACAATCACTTTGGAGGATATGATGTTTTTGGGAGGTTTTCCTGTTTTGGGGGACCCTGTTTTTAGACCTCTTGAGGCTAAGGAATTGAAAGAGGTAGAGGAAAAATTGATTTTAGCCCGTAAGGAAATTATTAAAGGCAGTCGTAATAAGGCTTGTCCATCTAGATGGATGAATGCTTTCATGAACAGTGAGAGGGAAATTGAGCATGAGGCATTTCTTGCTACATGGCTTTCCGTGTTTGTATTTCCAGGGAGATCCTTACATATAAGGAGTATTGTGTTCCCAATTGCCATTCATCTTGCTAGAGGGAATGCTGTAGCTTTAGCGCCTGCGGTTCTGGCTAGCATATACAAAGATTTGAGTCTGTTGAAACAAGCCATTTTTGACTTGACAAAAAGTCCAGTAGGTGGTCATAAAAAGCACCATGAACTCGTTCTTCAATCACCATTTTACTTGGTTCAAATTTGGGTATGGGAGAGAATTCATGTTTTGCAACCAAAGCCCAAGGTTATGAACACTTGCGGCACAATCTTAGGCAGGTGGCACGGAGTTAAGGCTTTGGAAGCTGACAACGTGAGGTTAGTTCTAGACTCTGCGAAGGAAGAATTTATATGGAGGCCATATGCTAGATTTGGAAGTAATAGGAAAAAATTTTATGCAGAAAATTCATTTTGGGTACTGCTTGATCATACATTGGAAGAAGAATAGAGTCTTTTATTATATGCATGAGAGTTTCTGAGCTGGTTGGACTTGATGACTGTATAGAACAATACCTCCCACACAGAGTAGCTCTGCAATTTGGGATGGATCAAGACATTCCTGGCTTTGTGACTCGAAGCAACGATACTCCTGAAATTGGTTGGTTTAATTACATTAGGCCAATGATGGATAGGAAAATATACATAGCATCACGGCTTTTTGAGGCAGATGTTACCATTCGTTATGTTGAGTGGTGGGAGAAATCAGTGTTAGGTTATCAAGATCCATTTAGTAAGCTGGTGCAGGGAAAGAGGAGTCCAATGTCACGAAAGAAGAAGGATGCTGATACTGATGTTCCCTTGGGTTTTCTGCCAAATGTTTCAGCGCACTACATAGGAATAATGGTCATAGAACTTTTAGAAATGATGAAACTGATCAAAATGGTGTTCTTTCATCTCCAGTTGCAACTCATAAAACTGATGACTTAATGGCCATGAAGGTTGCAATGTTGGAAAAGATTGAGAATGTGAATGTGGTTGGGGGACCAAAGAGAGCAACGAGAGATGCAAAAAGAGACAATGGCATCAGCTGTTTTGTTTCAAGTGCTGATAATGGAACCATGAGAAAAAGAGACTTGGGGATGAAGTCCTTTCCAACAGTTGAATGTGAAACTTCTGTTCGAGATCTAGAAGATGCTACGGGACATGGAAATGGGATCCAAGAATTAAGTATGGCTCATCACAAGGTACATCCATCTCGGGCTGATGGAGAATCCACTAGGATTATGGATGATAAAAGAATAATGGATCTTGAAAATAGAATTAGCAAGCTTGAGAGAATGCTTGATGAATTAAAGAGACCTAGGTGTAGCCACGGCTCCTAAATTTAGCCTGCCGCATTGGAGAATGACCCCTAAACCCTGCTTCCATGAACGTGTTGCTTGATTTCAATTCTAGATAAGCTATATGGCAATATGACACAAGTTTTAACGAATTTAACTGATGCAAAATGCCCAAGGCTTTTAGAGTAGATATGCAGCTTGCCTATTTTAGTACATCATGTAAAGATTCATGTTAGGTGTATCGGTATTTACTAATTGAGAATTTAGTTATATTGGGGAGAGGATTTTCATCACTAGGCATATATGCTTGATTGGCACATACAATGAAACGCAATATAATAGAATGTGGAATGAAATGGATTGCGAGAATGAAAAATAACCTCTTTGCCTAAGGAAAAGAAGAACAAAAATCACAAAAGAAAAGAACCAAGCTATTTAGGCACCAAGAATCAACTTCATCTTATAAAGAGACTGTGCATTTGAGATAATTTGCTGTGCTGGCCTCATACTAAACCTGAACTGTTGTGCCCTTTGAAAAAATGAAATGGACATTAATTCTTATATTTTGTTGGAGCTGTGATTCTCCTTCCATTTCTCCACAATATGCCATTTCTGAATATATTTTATTCAGCCACTTTAGTGGTTTCTGAGATTATATCTTGCTCGAAGGCATACTGATTTATCAACAAAAGTTTCAAGAGTGCTTTCATTTTAATTTTTTCACTGTTTTTTTTTCCCCGCCTGGTTCCTCGTGAGTGGAGGCCAAAATCAGGAAGGAAATGGGACGATATGGATATCAAACTATTTAATTTGTTGTGGCAAACCTCGTTCCATTAATTAGTATGGTGCTTTTGATAGTTAAAAAAAAAAAAAAGAAATCTGATCCACTCAGACTTTAATGTAGAAACTAGATAACAAATTTATAGTGGTTAAAAGATTAAATAACTTATAAAAATGCGCATTAATTTGTTTAAAATACTATTTTTAATCATTTATATGGAAACTACTCTTTGAAAAAAAAAACTTATAATTTTATATAAAACTTTTTACGGTGCATTGAATTGGTGGTTTTTTTAATAAAAGATAAAAAGTTGAATCGCTACAAATATAATTAGTTGAACATTACATTTCTATTTCAAGTCATGATTTCAACTTAATTTAAAAATAAAGTATCCACAAGCTTTTGAAATATGCAATATATCTAGATCCGTTATCAACACTTTTAAAAATATGCTATGTATGTATATAAATGGATGTTCCTTTCAGAAGATTGAATTAATGGAGACAAAAAGGTTAATGGATTGGAACTCAAATATTTGATTATATTCAATAATTACATGGATAATGTCATGGTCAATAATTATATATTGGACAAATATGATACCTTATTCCGTATTGTAAAAGTAGGCTATTTAATATAAGAAAAATTAATAGAGACAAAATAGTTGCTGAATTAAAATATTTTGAAAACAATACAAAGATGTATTCCTATAAGTTGAAAGTGGTTGCCATGGAATAACTTCAAGCTTAGTCACCTCATCCCAAGAGAGTTTACCTCTATAGCATGCAAATAAGCAATTCTCATAAAAATCAAAAAGAGATTCTAAATCAAGAACTGACAATATAAACTTAAGATAATATAAAACTACCAAAACAATATCAAAATATCCATATTCAAGAAATATTTTATGAAGACAAAAGAACTATAGGGAAGAACTACAATAGTAGCCTAGGGTTGCAAACCAAAACTTTAAATGTATGCTAAATGCACTTTGATAGCATTATATTCAATTATGCAAGACAAAACTTCAAAAATTATGCAATCTATTGAAAGGAATATTATAATACAAAATTAAATTATAAATACAAAAAATCAATATCTCAAGCTAATCAATTTTATGGTACTCACACATTAAAATGTTGAAACTTCCAAACAATTGGATAACATGGAATGATACTGAAACTTCATTTTAAAAAATAGCTAAAGTATGATGAAAACGGAGTAAGGATCAAGGTTACTCTATAATACATATGGATGTTTGAGTGTCTTCAACTACCTCATCACAAGTATGACCTTCCCGGTATTCTTGTCTATTAAAAACTTCATAATACTCGTGTCTCTCTCCATTTATCAATTCCTATCACGTTCAGAAATTTTACAACTACGAGTAAGGAAATCTATGGACATTTAAGGGTCATAGTAGTGGAAGGAAATATGAAAGTTTGGAAAAATATGTTAGAAATTCTCAAAATTTGGCAAATAATTATGTAAGATAGAGAAAAGGTCCCTAGACAGTATTCGAAGCTGAAAGGATGAAATTATGATAGAAGGAAATAATTATTGAATTTTTAGTAATTATTGAATATTGCGTAATTAGGAAAGTTAGTCAAAAATTAATTATGAAAATAGTTTTGAGTCTTAGAAAATTAAGAAAAAATAAGGACAAAGTGTCTTGAGAATTATAAGACATTGTACAAGTGATTTTATTCCCAAAATACCCCTGGTAAATCTTTAAAGGAATTTAAAATCCAATTATGTTAATTGGGGTTTTATTTGAGAAAATTCCAAATAAATACTTATGAGACTAGATAAATCCCAAGAAAATTTATAGAACTCCTATGGGATTTATAAGAGGTTATGAAATAATCAGAAAAGTTTTAAAGAACCTAAAGACTTAAAAAAGTAACTCCCGAGCAAGAAAACTAAAATAGTAAAGAAATTGGTTTTCTTTTCTTTTAATGATATAAATTCATTATGGGAGTAAAGGAGGGCTCTTTAGGAAGAGAAAATTGATAAGCAAATGTTAAGGATCTGACAGAAATTAATTAGGAAGCTCTTATCACTGATATAGAAAAAGACAGAGTTAATTTAGTATCAAAATGGTGCTAAAAAAGGTGAGAAGTACACTCATTTTTCCTTGGCTCTCATTGTGTCACTTGTCAAGCTAGAGGTGGAGAGGATTTTGACTTCTAAAATTCATTTCATTTGGAATTAAATTAAGAAAGAGGAAATTCAAGAAGGAAGCTTAGCTTGACACCTAAGCATTGTAATTCTTTTGAACTTTGATGGCATTTAGTTAATGCTTGGCTTATAAATAGCCACCAAGACCACTCACATTTCAGCCAAACAAGGAACCACAGGTAAGCTCCTAGGCTCTTTGTTAATTATTGTGGGCTGTTTAAATATGATTTTATGTAGTTTTGGATGGCCATTTTTCATGGGGAGATGCTGCCAAATTTTCAAAAGTTATGGAAGGATTTAATCAAGGGTTTAAAGTATAGATTACACACTTGAAAAGGATAGGTTTTGATTAGTTTTGAGTGAGTTTTGGAAAGAAAATCCAACCCCTATTCATGATGATTCAATTCGGCCAGGGAGAAAGAATGGGATTAGAGTTGGATTTGATTTCTATTTGATGCTTCTAATGTATTTAAATGATGAAATGGTCTATGGAAACACCAAGAAAGGAAGCTTGGAAGCATTAAATTTGAAAATGGAAATTTGGTTTTCCAAGACACCCTATTCGGCCAAAATGAGATCTATAGGAAAGGATTAGATTTTCATAAATCTAAGTAGATACTTGGATTCCTTGGGTAAAATTATGTAGGATTAGCCTAAGAGAACAATTTTTACTAAGTTAAAACATTAATCCAAAAATTAAGAGAAAGAGGTTAAGTTCAAGAGAGCTAGTCTCGAACTTTATGTAATCTAGTGGTCCTAATATATTGTATGATTATCATGTGTTAGATATGATAATTAGTTTTGATGATATCAAATAATAGAGCAAAAAGTTTGCATAAATTATTTATCTCATATTTTGACTAACTATTGTACTTAATACCTTGTGTAGTTTTCTCAAGAAAAGAAAGGAGTTATTATGTTGAACTTTGAGTTATAGAGAATGATCAAGAGGAAGAAGAAGAAGAGAGATTGAGAAAAGAAGAACTTACAAGATCAAATAGAAATATCAAGATTCAAAGTCATAGATTTGATGTTGAAGGTTGTTATGCTCAATTAGAAGTTTGAATGGCTCAATCGGAAGCTAAAATGCACAAACCAGAAGTTATATGATCATATATTGAGTCACCCTTCATATAAACATTGAAAATAAGCTTCAGAGATGATTTTTATGGGCA
Source organism: Neltuma alba (assembly GCF_004799145.2). NCBI lineage: Eukaryota > Viridiplantae > Streptophyta > Magnoliopsida > Fabales > Fabaceae > Neltuma > Neltuma alba. Next base: position 41,549 of record NW_021631994.1, on the reverse strand, counting down.
TTGATCGATCAACAACTCGATCAGACACTTATCGATCAATTTATTGAGCAAACACATACTCTCTTATGCTCTGTTCTTCATTCAGCTCTAACATAGGTTCGGTATTTCTCTAATATCTCTTAAACCACAAATCCGTTTAAGGTGAAACTTAATTCATATGAAACTAGACTCAGAACACGATTCATGGACACCAAAATCAACTTCAAAGAGTTTCATATGAGGGAGATATGTTGTTTGAAACATTGCAGTAAGGATTAACACCTTTATTCCAACCTTTAGCCACTGTGATGAAGATAAATTTGCAACTACAATGATTTTTGAGGTGGTTCTTGTTGCATTAGAAAATAGACTCAAAGAGCTTTCTGGGGTAAGGTCATTTGCAAAATTTGGAGTTGAATTGGAAGATTCATGATCACTCAAAGTTGACCTTCGTTTTGCTCGAATCAAAATTTGAATTTATTGAGGCAAACCAAAAGTTCTATATTGATTGATTAAACTCTCGAGCAACATACTACTTAAACATGTTATTGAGTAAAAGCACTAGAAGAAATGAGAAAATAAAAGCCATTATCAGATGTTACTCGAGCCTGATCAAGCAACTACATACTCGATCACTTTATCTAGTTACTAGTACTATCCTTTCAATTCTTCTCTTTTATCTTCATATGCATTATTAATGTTTTATCAATAACTTGTTGGATAAATGGTTTTTGGATAACGTTATTGATAAATGTATTTATCGACCATTTAATTGACAAGGTTTTTGATAAGCCATCAGACAAATTGTAAGTTTCTCTAAATAACTGTTAAGCTTTTATCCGATCATCTCTTGGATCACATATTCTGAAATTATATACTGTTAAGTTTTATCGATCATGTGATGGATAATTTACTCTACTCAATAACTTGCTAGATTGATCGATCAACTAATCAATCATTGGTATAACTGCTTAATATAAGACGTTGCAGGAAATGATCGGTCACTTAATCAATTATTGGTTGATCGATAAGCTATCAGGAAAAAAGTTGAACTTCCTTACTCATAACAAATGATTTATTGATCACCTGATCAATCAGCGAGTTATCGATGAGAACACAGATAAATAGTAAAATCTTTGTACTCACTTTATATTCTGGTTAATTCACCATTTATCGATCACTTTATCGATCAATGACTTATCGATAAACTGTTCTAAAATTTACATGATAACTTACTGGTTTTATCGATAATGTGTTTTGTTTGAGTACTCTGTCAACATCTTTAATTGATCAATTGATTGATCAGTCATTTATCAATCAAATGATCAACCATCATCACCTTCACTACACTTATTTGTTTTAAGCCATTTTCGAATCACCTGATCGATCATTGCTTTATCGATAAAATGATCGATCATCCAGTCTTCTGAAACTTTTGTTTTCATATAACATGATCAATCAATGTTTTTTCCTAGTCTTTTTTGACATAGGATTTCAACGATCATTTATCGAATACTTAATCGATTAATCATTAATCGATTGTTTACTCAATCATCCTATATTCAGTAACTTCACTGTGAAAATCCCTTTGAAACTTCCTATCGATCATTTCTCCTATCAACCGTTTATCAATAAAGTATTCGATCAATACTTTGAAAATATAATTCTCTTATACTTAGCTTTATCGATAATATGATCGATCAAACATTTTTTGATCATTTATTCGATCATTGAATCAGCTCATTTCATAACAGCTATTCACGATGTTCTTCAAAATCTTTCATCTTTTTATCTTTAAGTTTTTCTTAGTCTTCTTTTTACACATAACTCTCTATTGAAAGCATACAAAGGCAAACATAACTTGAAAAAGATTATCCTTGCATAATCTATTTAAAGCTCACTACATTCATGTTTCATCAGTTATCGATCACATGTTCGATCATCTATTGATCCATAAATTACTTGATAAATTCATACATCTGTTAAGTCTATTTCTCTTACAATTAATCTATAATATGATTCATCAAAGGATTATTAATCAAGGCATCGATCAAGTAAGTTCATCTTACTTTCTGAATATCTGAATATCTGATGATTAATTCCATGTTTTCTAACTTATTATTTCTAAGATTATCCGATACTTATCACTTGATTTGAGAAAAATTATTTCAGGTAAAGAGCCATAATAAATTTATGATGTGAAGAATCAACTTTTGTTAGAAGCTTCCAACGACTAGTTTCAACGGTCATATTCTTCAAGCCAAAACAGGAAGAAGATGATCAACGGTCAAATGTCCAACATCATCTATAAATAGAAGAGCATTCAAAATGAGAAAAAGAAGAAGAGTCTGAGCTTACAACATCAAATGCTAAAATGTCGAATCAACATAGTCTCATTTAGAGCTTCGAGAGAAAACTCCCTTTCTTTGTACTTTAAAGACTATAATATATCTATTCGTAAGATAGAGAGAGAGAGTTTCCCAGATGTGCTTAAGATTCATCTATCACTTCTTTGAGAGAAGAAATATTCAATCTTCATTATCATTATTAGATTGTATCCTTACGGTGTGTAAAGGGGAGTATTTACCTCAGTGTGAGGTTGTTGTTGGCGTCACAAGTGCCCAGATCAAACTTGTGGTTGTAGTGGTTCTCCAGTACCCGTGTTAAACTTGAGGGAGATAGTGGATTGAAAATCTCAGGAGGAGTTGGGGACAGGACGTAGGTCAGTAAGGACTGAACCAGGATAAATCACAGTTTGCATCTTCTCTTCCCTTACAACTTTATATTTCCAGCTAAACTATTTTACTACTGTGATTATGCTTATGTCATTTTATTATTTTTATACTTAGAATTTCTTATGAATTTTCTTATATTGCGAAAAGGCTTTTAATTTTAATTAACACCCAATTCACCCTTTTCTTGGGTGATTAGCCATTCTTACATCATGGTCATGTTTAGGACCTTGAAACATCTAAGAGGATGTTTGATGATGTTGACCAAAGGTTCAAATGGTTGGGAAGTCAAGGAAGTAAAAGGAAAAGCAAGAGGAAAGCTTGAGGTGTAAGGTAGTGAACTTACCCTTTATGTGCTTGATGTGGTATGCTTATGTGTTGGTTTGTTTTGTTGATGTTTGTATGATGTTGTGACATAATGATTATTGCTGGAAATGCTGTTTTTAATATGTTTTCATGGCCATGTATTTTTATACCAAGCATAAAACATGATGGCACGTCACTAGTTAACTTAAGTTTATAGAAAAACTACATACCATACCCTAGCATCCATCCTGTGCATGTATGTGGTAATGTTTGCTACTGAGATTTTCTTGAATCTTATCCCTCCCTAACCAACTATTTAGGTCAATCAATAATGGGCAATAATGGCATGAGAAGCAAGGAGAAGAAAGTGGAGAATTATTGATGTTAATGAATGAGGTTAATGTTCAATATTTAATTCTCTTATGTTGTAAATTATATTTATGAATGCCCATGATGTAACGTATGTGTTTAGAATGACTATGGCATGAATGGAAATGCATGAGAATGAATGGAAAAGAGTAAACCCAAGTTTTACATGTCAAAGAAATAAAAAGAATTAAAGCAAAAGTTAGTTAAGGCATAAAACGTAGGTTCTAGAGCAGTTAGATTTGAGCTTCAGTTTGACCTATCAAATGGACAAATGAAGCCACTAAATTTAACAGGATTATAGTACACATCCCAAAATTTAAAATAAGAGCTAGATCACCTCAATTGGATGCCTACACAAGGAAATATGAATTTCTAAATTTGAGGCATAGAATCTAGAAGTTCCAGGTTTTACCAAATGAACAATAATTTTTATTGATTAAACTGTGCGAATTGGCGAAAGACAAGTCCAATTGGATATTTTTCCTTAAATAGAATTAAAAGACATTTCCGTCAAAATTTTAGAACACACTCATATGATTTTTCTAGAATTAGTTATGATTTTTCAAAATTGGACCTGAAATCTGAAAAACATACAGTGAACAGTAATTTCTGAAAAGTAACGTCCTAAATGAGATTTTTAAGCTCAAGACCATCCAATGTGGTCTAAAACGATTCTAATTGAACTCTAAGTTATTCTATAAGTAAGGTGTGATCCAGTTCTCAGAACACCTCTAAGATTTTCACTATGATCCAAGATTAACCGAGATCTTGGCGTCTCAATACAAAAATTGATTTTCTCAATCACTCCCCCTTACTACCTGTAAGGTTACAATCCCTCTCAAGAGTCCACACTCTTGAGTTACTCCCAGAAAGTGAGTAAGGAAGGTGTATCAGTTTCTCTCATAGAGTAAATGAATGTGAAACACTTAAGCTCTGTAAAGAGGAAAACAGAGTATTAAATGCAACAGTAAAATATTTACAGAAGGTAGCTCGCATATTCAATTCTGCATTCAATGCTTCTTTGCGCCTTTTATAGTTGGAGAAGTTTAATAACCATTAGATGAAAGAGCTTCTAGCTGTTGAAAGTTCTGTTACATGTTTTCCCAGTTGCAAAGATGTTCGATATTAATGCTTCTGACATGATAGGTTACAGGCTACTAAATATCCGTTGAACAACTATTGAGCTTGCTTCGTATTCTATAGCAATACTTCAATCTAATAAGTTTTTTTTCAAAATGAAACTCATAAAGATAATTGATCAAGTGATAATAATAAACATTTAAGTGATAGTTGGAAAGGGAATCAATTAATCGCCAGATACTTAAAATATAAATTGAACATCCTTGATCGAAGTCATGATCAATAACTGGTTGATCAATCATGTTATCGATTAAACAAGGCAAAAGAATTTGAAACAGATAACTATATTTATTGATCAAGTTATGGATTAACTCATGATCTATCAAGTGATCGATAAATGTAAAGAGTGACTTAAGAAAGATTATGTAGAGAAAAGGCTCAAGGTCACCTATGATTTTGAATCCCTTGAAATAGAGAATTAAGATAAACAGTAAGGCTAAGAAAAGCTCGAAGAGAAATATTTAGAAGATTTTAAATTTCACTGTAGCTTTTTGTTATTGAAAGAACTGGATCATTGATCGAATAAGTAATCAAAAAAATAGTTGATCGATCAAGTTATCGATAAAGCTAAGAGGTCAGAAGTTACTTTTAAAGAACATTGATCAAACATTTTATCAAAAAATGGGTGATAGAAAATTTGATCGATAAAAAAGGTCTAACAACGATTTTCACAAAGAGCACAAATCCTATGATGATCGAGCAAGTGATTGATTAAAGATTGATCGATCAACTGATCGATAAAAATATAATCGAGAGACTTAGTTCTGAAATACCTGGAAAATGTCTGATTGATCTCGTTATCTGAAAACAATATATTCAAAAGATTAAATGATTGATCATTTCATTGATAAATCAATGATCGATCAAGTGATCGAAGAAAAACTTAAAACAGTTTAATTAGTGAAAAGGTGATGATCGATCATTTGATCGATAAACCGTTGATTGATCAAGTGATCGATAAATAACTTGTCAGCAAACTTAAACAACAAAAAAACATCGATAATTAGGTAAGGTATTATGTAATGACAGAATAAGTTATCGATAAAGCTCTAGTCGATAAAGTGATCGATAAATGGTGATTACTATAGTATATAACATGAGTAGGAAGCTTTATCATTTATCTGTCTTCTCATCGATGATTTATTTATCGATCATGTGATCGATAAATACTTGCCAAAAGTTGTGTCCCATTATCTGTCAGTTGTTCGATCATTAGATTATTTATTAATTGATTGATAATTTTCTATAGACTTCTATACAAAACAGTGTTAACAATGATCGATCAATTGATGGATCAACACATACAAATTGATTTATCTATCAAGTTATCGATTATCATTTCTGTTAAGTTACTTGTTTACACAGGAATTTTATCTGTCATGTGATCGATAAACCCTTGATCAATCAGGTAACCGATTGACTTACTAAAACACATATTACTTAATTTGTTATCATCAAAACCTTAAATCTAACACCTCAATTGGCTGAAAGGAAGTAGCTGACTTAGTTGGGGATCACAATGAGGCTAGGGACATAGAAGCCTTCAGACAATGAGCAATGCCATGATGAATGAAGCTAGATAAGACTAGCAGAGGTTAAGAGAAAGTATGTTTTGTCACAATAAAGCAAGGGCATTGGTGGCGATGAACGAATATGGAAGTGATCACCAGAGGAAGTGGTGACTTCCATTGCAATGAATAAGGATTCTAGTCATGACAAATAGGGACAGTGACTCTCAGACGTTGAGGTGGTATCTCAGCAAGACTCGATAGACTATGAGGTCACTGAGAGTAAGACTGGTAGAGATCAGAGAGAGAGTGGTAGCCACTATTTAAGAGCAAGCAGATTCCCCCTCAAGAGAAAAATGATAAGGAGTTGAACAAGATAGTTAGGGGTAGAGTCTGTACACCACTAAGAGGGTGTAATGGCCACCTAAGCTGGATGAACTCTTACAGCCTCGTTAGGGCTGGGACACCATGATAGAGTAGTTATCTCAAGTCCCTGAATAGGTAAAGAGGAACTTCAAGATATTAAACTCAAGATGGATAGCCCTAGTGGAATTCTTGGGGATCAAGAAGAAGAGAAAGAGATGAGAATGAGATAGATAGTTATGTAGGGAACTAGCATGATGAGGTTGCCATGTTCCTGATAATATTAAGAGATACTTAGTCACATGGGGTTAGGTTGAGAGGCACCCTTCACAAGGGATATGGTCTTGGCCATGAGTCTTCTTAGAGAAATTGGGAGATTGGTCCTCTGAGTCAGAATTGACACTGCTCTAGATGGAGCAAGATACCTTGTCCAAGTAGGAAAGAGGAGCAGCCTAGGCAAGACAAGTGGAGTTAATGTTACCCTAATGGAAGTATGACTAGGCAAGAACAAAGATAGGGTTCAATGTCTTTGAGCTTAACAAAGAAGGGCAAGCAGAAAGAAGAGAACCTCATAAGTCCTCTCCCTGTACCATTCTAAAGTAGCTAAAAATGGTAAGAGCAGTTAGAGGAGTAAGAAAACTCCTAAGGCAGATTGACTTAGACACCTAAAGAAGCAGATAGGTGGCCTGGAGAATTGAATGAGGCCTAAGAGAATGATATTAGCTATTGGAGTAGTCTTGGGGAATGATCAGTTAAGTTACCAACTAAGTGGAGGTAACTTATTTTATTACTCAACCCTATGGTTAAAGTCTCCAAGAGATCTTAATATGGCTCAGATAAAAGATAGTATTCCAAGGTCACCATGGATCCTGAAGAGGCTTATGGTAGAGCGCAGTAGCTACTGAGGTCACAGTAGACTGAGCCTAAGGGAAAGTGGCTGAGCTATAAGAGTACGAGTATAGTACCTCTTTGGAAAGATGAAAACTAGGGATGAGTTTAAGATACAGAAACCTCCTTCAGTGGTAAACCTGTACGGAGAGAGTACCCATGACTTTCTTCTAGATAATCTTATCATTGATTAGGTTAAGTTCAATTTTCTTCTGATTAAAAGAGAAAAGCCATAGTTAGAAAATTAGAGCTGTAAGACCTGAACAAGAGGTATTCAGACTAGCTCTAGATACGGAAAGAACCCTTTGTGATATAGTGACAGACTGAGTATTGACGGGCAGATCCCTAAGAAGAGGCCAGAGTCAGGAATGTAAGTTGGAAAGACCCGACTAAAGGTAGAACAAGAAGGGTCTAAGACAATAAAGTACCAAGGTTTGAGCCTATCAGCATCAGTGCCTTAGATTCCTATCAGTATTATTCAGTTAAGCGTGCTTAGGCAAGAGTAGCCCAAGGAAGGGTAACCCTGAGAAGTAGTGTAAGAGAGTGCATATGCCAAAAATGTTTGCTATTTTTGGCAAGAATGCACTAAGTTTAGCAAGATGGAAGATAAAGTTAAGGTAAGCAAAGATAGTCTAAAGTTAACAAAAGGATTGAGTAAGGCCAATAAAGACAATATCAAATGCACCTTACCGAATAGCTCCAAATGAGATGGCAGAGTAAAGGATACAAAAAGGAGATTCATTAGACCTAGCGTATCTCCCTAAAGTGCTCTAGTACTCTTCATTAAGAAGAAGGATAGTAGTCTAAGGTTAAGCATAGACTATAGGGAGTTGAATAAAGTGACGGGAAAGAATAAGTTTCCCTATTGCGGATCAATGATCTGCTAGACCAGCCGATTAGATCTATGATATATTCTAAGATTGATTTACGATAAGGATACCACCATCTGAGGATGTTTTGAAGACTGCTTTTAGGACCCGATACGGACACTATGTGTTCTTAGTAATGCTGTTTGGTTTAATAAATGCCCCTGCAATTTTATGGATTATATGAACTGGATTTTTTGCCCATACTTAAATTGGGTAGTCATGGTCTCCATCGATGACATTCTTGTGTACTCCAAATCTCAAGAGAAACATGAGCAGCAGTTAAGGACTATTTTGAGTACACTAAAAAAGAAATAGCTCTATGCCAAACTTACTAGAGGTGAGTTTTGGTTAAATAAAGTTAGATTCCTAGGCCACGTAGTTAAGTAAGAAGGTGTGGCCTTGGATCCCAATATAGTTAAAGCGGTATGCAACTAGGAACAACCTATTTTCTAGCGGTAAATGTGAAAGACATGCCTGAAAAGTTGGCAAGGCTATATATTAAGGAGATTGTTAGGCTGCATGGTATCCCAAGCAGTATTGTTTCTGATTGAGGTTCAAGGTTCACATTGAACTTATGGAGAGCTCTGCAGAAAGAAATAGACACTACTCTCAAATTTAGCACAGCCTACCATCCTAAAAAAGATGGATAGACCGAAGAGTTATGTTGACACTAGGAGAAGACCGTTAGAGTTGAAGCTTGGGATCATATATTCCTTAAGGTTTCTCCAACTATGGGAGTGGGTCGATCTCTAAAGATGAGGAAGTCAAGTCCAAAGTATGTTGGACCATTCCAGATTCTGTTAAAAGTGGGACCGGTAGCTTATAAGTTGGCCCTTCCCTCAAAATAGAGCCAAGTTCATGATGTCTTCTATGTCTCCCTATTGAGGAAGTACCAACCAGACCCAACACATGTCACCCAGTATGATGATGTTGTACTTCAAGACAACCTGTCTTTTGTGGTCAGACCAGAGCGGATCATTGATAGAAAGGTTAAGCAGCTGAGGAATAAGCAGATTCCGCTGGTCCAGGTGGTCTTCAAAGGTTTGCCACCAGAAGAAGTAACGTGGGAGATAGAAAAGGACATGAAGGAAAGATATCCAGAACTTTTACTTTAAGGTATACATTAAATTTTGAGGACAAAATTTATTTAAGGGGGAGAAATGTCACATCCAAAAATTTTACAACTATGAGTAAGGAAATCTATGGACATTTAAGGGCCATAGTAGTGGAAAGAAATATGAAAATTTGGGAAAATATGTTAGAAATTCCCAAAATTTGGCAAATAATTATGTAAGGTAGAGAAAAGGTCCCTAGACAGTATTCGAGGCTCAAAGGATGAAATTATGATGGAAGGCAATAATTATTAAATTTTCAGTAATTATTGAATATTGCCTAATTAGGAAAGTTGGTCAAAAATTAATTATGAAAATAGTTTTGAGCCTTAGAAAATTAAGAAAAAATAAGGATGAAGTGTCTTGAGAATTATAAGACATTGTACAAGTGATTTTATTCCCAAAATACCCCTGGTAAATCTTTAAAGGAATTTAAAGTCCAATTATGTTAATTGGGGTTTTATTTGGGAAAATTCCAAATAAATACTTATGAGACTACATAAATTCCAAGAAAATACATAGAACTCCTATGGGATTTATAAGAGGTTATGAAATAATTAGGAAAGTTTTAAACAGCCTAAAGACCTGAAAAAGTAACTCCCAAGCAAGAAAACTAAAATAGTAAAGAAATTGGTTTCCTTTTCTTTTAATTATATAAATTAATTATGGGAGTAAAGGAGGGCTCTTTAAGAAGAGAAAATTGATAATAAAATATTAAGGATTTGATAGAAATTAATTAGGAAGCTCATATCACTGATATAGAAAAAGATAGAGCAATATAGTATCAAAATGGTACTGAAAAAGGAGAGAAATACACTCATTTTTGCTTGGCTCTCATTGTGCCACTTGTCAAGCTAGGGGTGGAGAGGATTTTGAATTCTAAAATTCATTTCATTTGGAATTAAATTAAAGAAAGAGGAAATTCAAGAAAGAAGCTTAGCTTGACACCTAAGCATTGTAATTCTTTTGAACTTTGATGGCATTTAGTTAGTGCTTGGCTTATAAATAGCCACCAAGACCCCTCACATTTCAGCCAAACAAGGAACCATAGGGAAGACTATGTTGCTCTTGCCTTTAGAGAGAGAAAGAGCTATTTCTAGTGAGAGAAAGTCCACCTAGGTTCAAGGAATCACCAAGGTAAGCTCTTAAGCTCTTTGTTAATTATTGTGGGCTGTTTAAATATGATTTTATGTAGTTTTGGTTGGCCATTTTTCATGGGGAGATGCTCCTAAATTTTCAAAAATTATGGAAGGATTTAATTAATGGTTTAAAGTATAGATTACACACTTGAAAAGGATAGGTTTTGATTAGTTTTGAGTGAGTTTTGGAAAGAAAATCCAACCCCTATTCATGATGATTCAATTCGGCCAGGGAGAAAGAATGGGATTAGAGTTGGATTTGATTTGATTTGATGCTTTCAATATATTTAAATGACGAAATGGTGTAGGGAAACACCAAGAAAGGAAGCTTGGAAGCATTAGATTTGAAAATGGATATTTGGTTTTGCAAGACACCCTATTCAGCCAAAATGAGATCTATAGAGAGGGATTGGATTTTCATAAATCTAAGTGAATACTTGGATTCCTTGGGCAAAATTGTGTAGGATTAGTCTAAGAGAACAATTTTTACTAAGCTACAACATTAATCCAAAAATTAAGAGAAAGAGGTTAAGTTCAAGAGAGCTAGTTTTGAACTTTATATAATATAGTGGTCTAATGGATTGTATGATTATCATGGTCATGTTTAGGACCCTGGAACATCTAAGAAGATGTTTGATGATTTTGACCAAAGGTTCAAATGGCTGGGAAGTCAAGGGAGTAAAAGGAAAGGCAAGAGGAAAGCTTGAGGTGCAAAGTGGTGAACTTACCCTTTATGTGCTTGATGTGGTATGCTTATGTGTTGGTTTGTTTTGTTGATGTTTGTATGATGTTGTGACATGATGATTGTTGCTGGAAATGGTGTTTTTAATATGTTTCCATGGCCATGCATTTTTATACCAAGCATAAAACATGATGGCATGTCACTAGTTAACTTAAGTTTATGGAAAAATTACATACCATACACTAGTATCCATCTTGTGCATGTATGTAATAATGTTTGCTACTGAGACTTTTTTGAATCTCACCCCTGCCTAACCAACCATTTAAGTCAATGAATGATGGGCAATAATGGCATGAGAAGCAAGGAGAAGAAAGTGGAGAATTATTGATGTTAATGAATGAGGTTAATGTTCAATGTATAATTCTTCTATGTTGTAAATTATGTTTATGAATGCCCATGATGTAACGTATGTGTTCAGAATGACTATGGCATGAATGGAAATTTATGAGAATGAATGGGAAAGAGTAAGCCCAAGTTTTACATGCCAAAGAAATAAATGATGGGCAATAATGGCATGAGAAGCAAGGAGAAGAAAGTGGAGAATTATTGATGTTAATGAATGAGGTTAATGTTCAATGTATAATTCTCCTATGTTGTAAATTATGTTTATGAATGCCCATGATGTAACGTATGTGTTCAGAATGACTATGGCATGAATGGAAATTTATGAGAATGAATGGGAAAGAGTAAGCCCAAGTTTTACATGCCAAAGAAATAAAAAGAATTAAAGCAAAAGTTAGTTAAGGCATAAAACGTAGGTTCTAGAGCAGTTAGATTTAAACTTCAGTTTACCCACCAAATAGACAAATTAAGCCACAAAATTTGACAGGATTATAGTACACATCCCAAGCTTTAAAATGAGAGCTAGATCACCTCAATTGGATGCCTACGTAAGGAGATATGAATTTTCAAAGTTAAGGCACAGAATCTGAAAGTTTCAGATTTTACCAAATGAACAGTAATCTTTATTGATTAAACTATACGAATTGGCCAGAGATAAGTCCAATTAGATATTTTTCTCTTAAATAGAATTAAAAGAGATTTCCAGAGAATTTTGGAACACCTCTATACAATTTTTCTAGAATTAGTTATGATTTTTCAAAATTGGACCTGAAATCTAGAAAACATATAGTGAACAGTAATTTCTAAAAAGTAACGTCCTAAATGAGATTTTTTAGTTCAAGACCATCCAATATGGCCTAAAATGATTCTAATTGAACTCTAAGTCATTCTAGAAGTAAGGTGTGACAATTCCTGCCAACTTCTCCTTCACTACCATGGTCATCACCTTGAAAGGAGTAGAATGCAACTTCTGAGAAATGCATAATACATTCTAAATTCATGAATCAATTATTGCGATATAGAGAAAATATGGAACAACACTTGAGAGAAAAAGAACAGTAACAATGATAGGAGGGGGAGAGAGAGGAGTCGAAACAAAACAAAATATGGAAAAAAATCAGAAACCTGTAGGCTAAATGAACATGTCATCTCCTTTTCACTATCCACAGATTTGAAGATGGTGTTCTATATCTCGATGCGTAGCTTCCTCCTATCTTCTTCACTTGGCATTAAAAGGTTAGGATGTGGATCTATGAATACTCGAGATAGAGATGATGATAAACTAATGAGGTAAAGCAACCTTTGGAAACTAACTCTATAGCATGCATAGCATCCTATGCTCCTTCCTCTAAATATTAACCCATTGATTAACCCATTTGGTCACAATGACGATGAAATATTAGAGAAAAAAATGAAAAGCATTCAATCAATTAACTCAAATGTAAGAAAGGCTGACCTGTCCTAATTGAAAAGGAGGCAACAAAGCCTTCATTGTCATCTTCCTAGCTAAAAATGGAGCCTCGTGGCCACCGTCATAGAGAATAATAAGATAAGACTTCCAATGTAATCTTGTGGCAATGGTCTGTAGTAAATAGCCTTTGTCATTTTCATCATCCATGAGAAAGAGGAAAAGGAAGAGTGTATACAACAACATTCATGGGTATTTAGATAACTCTGGTAATTGAGTAACAGCTATAGCCCCCTATAACTCTCCCCCACCATACACAAACATCCGACGCACACTGGTTGGTCCTTCTTGAAATCAGCATACCTCATAGAGTTAAGATTGAATTAGGTATTTAATATAAAATATAAGATATGTTGATTATCATAATGATAATTAGAAAAATCACTATTTGAGATCATTAATAATAGACAAATATCAGATAAAATATAAAATAGGTTTACTATTCAATATATTAGGAAATTGAGTAGTTCTTATTGTTAAAGTTATATAATAACAATAAACAAAATATCTCAACTAATATATTTAAGTTTGTATTTCATTTTTGTTATTAACCTAATCCATAAAAGAAATCGATAGTTTTTCTTAAAAATTAAGATTTTATTTTATTTTAAAATAGAATTTAATTCTAAATATCAGAAGTAAAATAATTTTCCATTTTAATTAGATTTTAGAATAATTCATAAATAAAAATAATAAATATTTTGTTATGAATAAAGAAGAAATAGAGAAGAATCATACAGAGGAAGAGAGGATCAATAAGAGAGAGTATTTCTCATTCCTTCAAGAGTGCTCAATACATCATACATGGTTTCTATTTATAGGCACAGCTTTACACCTTTGATAGAATCTACAGATTACATAATAATATGAGATAATTGTGGGATATAGAGATAATAGGAGATATTAGAGATTATAGAAGATATCGGAGATAATGGGAGATATATGGACATCCACAAAGATATTATTATATCCATAACATATTTCACGTATAAATAATAGCTTAGATTTAGGGTGTATGATACTATTTTCAATACATTAATAGACTAGCCGAACATAAATTTCAAGCATAATTAATTTTAAATAATATTATCAAAATAAGACAAATTTCAAATTTTGAACATACATCATGCCCAGCATATATGCCATGATTTTTAGGATAAGAGAAGTTATATAATTTTATTTTTTTTCTTAATTTAAAATATTTTCAGATAAAAGGTATTTTGATTTTTACAAAAAATAGAAAAAATAAGGCTCATTATTAGAGATAACTAATATAAATTCCATAATAAATCGGAATTAATTGAATTAATCAAAAAGTTATAAAAAAGTAGATTTATCTCCCATTAACAAAAATCATTATTTTGCAAACATAAAAATAAAAATAATTTTATTTTTGAGATTGTATTAGTTGGTTAACAAATCGAATAAAAAGACATGAAACGTGCACTCAAAGAAATCGGGGCAGATTAGAGAAGTTATACGGTTTTCATATGATTTTAATTTAAAATTTAAAATATCTATTCAAAAATATTTAAAATGTATAATAAGTAATAAATACAAACAGTTCAATCTAAATCTAAAATGTATAATAAGTAATCAATATAAACAATTCAATCAAAATAATTCAAATGGAAACAACGCAACAACTGATCAGAAAGTAAAAAATTGAAGGTTAAAAAATCAATAAATTAATATTTACCTAGAGTTTTTATTGTTAAGTTGTTAAATTTATATTTATGCTATTAAAAAATATGAATTCATCGAAATTCATGGCATATTATCATATATGAACCAAGTTAAAATTTGATTGAACTAAATTTCAAGAAACATGCATGAATAGGAAATCATGAATAGAAACGTGGCTTTAACAAAAATAAAAAATAAAAAACATTTATCTGCAAAATGGTGCTACCACGGGTTGGCTTGTTATTAAGTCTTGCTGTGTATTTTACTTTTATATATAAAAATTAATAGATAGATAGATTGATTATAAACTATTTTGAATCATCTTGTGCTCTATTTGAATGAGTGTAAGAGAACAGCATGAGTATTTTTGTCTAGAAAAGTTTGGTTCGGTAAATGATTTTTTCACCTCTGATTTAGATTACAAACAAAGTTGGAAGAAAAGAAAATAAGAAGAGAAAAAAAAATGAAGAGAGAAAAAAAAATGAAAAAAATGTTATCACTTTTCACTACTACAGAGTGAGGAATACTTGACGCTAAATACTTGACGGTTATAACAACAAATTGTCAAATATAGTATCTCAGGAGAAAAGTTGATGGTTTTAATAGGAACCATCAAGTTTCATACAAAAATACTTGACAGTTTTTTAAAAATCGTCAAATTTTATTCCATAATACTTGATGGTTATATTATAACCGTCAAGTATTTTTTAGGTAAACTTGACGGTTTCTCCTTAAACCATGAAGTTTTCTAATACTTGACAGTTTTTAATTATAACCGTCAAGTATTGTTCCAAGATACTTGATGGTTATTAAGAAAAACCGTCAAGTATTATCTTTTAAAACTGCCTTTTCTATTCATTTCGCTCTGCCCAGTTCAAAATTTCTAGTGCCCCTTTATGCTCCGAACCCTCTAAACTGTCATACCCACCTCATTTTCGGCTCTTCCCTTTTGGTTTTATTGATCATCCTCTATCATCATCCCTCTTTGTGTCCTCCTTCATCACTGCGACGTCCTCCTGCATCGTCGTTGTCGCGCATTGTTCTCCAGATTTGACAGCTTTAGGTTGGTCCTCCTTCATCACTCGCTCCCCTTATTTCCTTTAGTGCTTCCTTCAAAATGATTGTAGTTGAAAGAGGATGATAGGATGATGTTAGAACCATTCACAATGTGCACACGGAAAATGGGTTTTTATGTTCGGCCGAATGGGTTTTTTCGTATTTTGATCAGTTTTTGGGTTTAGGGTCTTTTCAATTTCTGTTTTAGCCATAAATTGTTTGGTAAATTATCAAAATTGCTAATGTTTCAATTTTTGTTTCTGTAATTGAAATTGACTGACTGTTGGTTTTCTGCTTAGTTAATACTTTATTTAAAGTTAAATAGAAGGCATAAAGCCTGGGGAATGCTAAGTGATAAGCCGTTATGCTGCCAAATTTTTTTCAAATGGAATAGCACATAAGTAGTAGTAGAATATTTTTCAAACTGAAGTGAAAGTGAATTTTTGTTGAATTACTAGTTGCTAACAACTAGAATTACTAGCTGTTAACAAGTAGAATTAAAGAGGGATAAATGTGATCAATAGTGCCTTATGTGTTGACTTCCTATTTTTGTTTAATTCTTACAATATCTTTGAGTCACTAATCACATTTTCCTCTAAATGATTCCATGGGTAAGGAATGGATGTCCGCTAGTCATCTATCAAAGGAATATTTGGATGGGTTAGAAGATTTTATTAAGTTTGCAATTGAGCACACCGATGATTGCAACAAGATTATTTGCCCCCTGTCTTTAAGTGTTGCCTTCTGAAGTGGGTTTTGCCATCCGATTGTGAGAGCCACTTAATTATCAATGGAATTGATCAAAGTTACAAGTGTTGGACAAAGCACAGAGAGATAAGAGATGCGAGTAATAGTAGTTGAGGGCATAGTGAAAGCTGTGGATCATCTAATCTTGACATGAGTACATGTGAAGCTAACCGTCTTGAGGAGATGACAAATGTGATTGAATGGGAACTTGACGATTGTCTTGAAATGTTTGACAGATTGAAGTGTGATGTTGAGACACCTCTATATGAAGGTTGTACTGATTTCACAAAATTGTCTGCAGTGTTGAAACTGTATAATTTGAAAGCAAGAAATGGGTGGAGTAACACAAGCTTCACAGAACTGTTGTTTCTTGTTAAACAAATGCTACTGAAAGAAAATGAGCTTAGCAAAATGTATGAAACAAAGCAAGTGTTGTGCTCTGTCGGCCTCAGCTATGAGAAGATACATGCTTGCCGCAACGATTGTATTTTGTTTAGGAAGGAGTAAAGTCACTAAATGAGTGTCCTAAGTGTAATGCATCACTCTACCAAGAGAATGGGAAGAGCCCGAAGAAGGCATTATGGTATTTTCCCATTGTAATAAGATTCAGACATTTGTATAGTAATCTAGAAGATGCGAGAAATTTAAGGTGGCATGCAAATGAAAGGGTTAAAGATGGCATGCTTTGCCATCCTGCTAATTCTCTAGAATGGAAGAAGTTTGATATTGAGTATTCTGAATTCGGGGAAGAAGATAGAAATTTATGCCTTGCATTAGCCACCGACGGGATAAACCCGTATGGGATGCAAAGTAGTACCCATAGCACATGGCCAATGATTTTGTTTATATATAACCTTCCTCTATGGCTATGCATGAAACACAAGTATTCAATGATGTCTATGATAATCTCTGGGCCAAAGGAACTGGGAAATGACATAGATATATATATCTAGCTCCATTAATTGAAGACTTGAAAGTATTGTGGGAGAACGGAGTTGATGTATATGATGCATATAAGGAAGAAACATGCAAGTTGAGAGCTATGTTATTGTTGGAAATTGTGCCCTAGGGGCCAATCATTATGTTATGAACATTGTTGATTTATGAATTTATTAATTACGTTATCATATTATTTGCATGTTTACTGTGATGACTATCCTTGGATAACTCATGGTTTATCCTAAATGTCCCTGGTCGGTCATCTATGTGGGAGCAGAGATGAAATAAGACCAGTATGACTTTAAAGATATATAGAGATATAAATTAAAGTCATAGGCACATGTAAGAGTACAAGGTGTTGGACCGACCTGCTATCAGAGAGCTACATGGGTTAAGTCATAAGCTTCTCTCATATACAAACCATGTCACTGTGCCCTTTGACCTGAGATCATCATGGATTCCTACATGAGAAATGCTTAGCTTTGACCTAGTCAAAAGTCACTTTTGATCGAGTGATCATAAAGACTATGTTCAGGCTTAGTGGTTTTTCATGCGGAGGAATGTGAATGGTCAAGATGGAACTTGTCCCTCACATTCATAGAGAGATATTACTGGGCCCCTTAATGAGTGAGTCTGAGAAATGTATGGCCATACTATAATGGAAAGGTAGTTCCGTTTCTATACTCATACTGCTCAGGGATCGAGAAAGTAACGGTCATGAATAGGAGGATGACGTTCTCCATGCCTCATCCATGACCAAAATGTTGTGTGACAAAAGGGACGTGATATGTTTGTATGAAAGGTTACATCGTTCAACGATCCTCATATGATTTGGGTAGTCGTGATGTCTTGCTAGAGACCGCTTACGACTTGTGAGTCATTATAGTTAATGGCCCACTGCCAACTTCATATGGGCCTACAGGGTCGCACACAAAATAGCCCAACACGAGTTATGATGTCCAGATTCATTAAATCTAAGATATGTCCAGATTTAATGAATAATATAGGGTAGACGTGTATATATATATAAATTCGTGTATATATATACATATTATATAAATAGGAGAGATATTAATTGTTAGATTTAATTTATAAGGTTAAATTAAATCTATATAAATTAATTCCGTCATATCTTTATTTTGAATTAAATCTGTGAGACAGATTTAATATAAACTATATTTATTTAATTGTTCTCTTATCTGATTAGACAATATTTGATATTGTATTAATTTCAGAATTAATTTAGGATTAATTTCGAAATTAAATATCATTCATAATACCTATAGCATCCTATATATTTGATATTGGGAGCTAGGGTTTTGAGTGAGAGAGTGAAAACACTTGCAGATAAGAGACGGCCAAAATAGAGAAGGAGGATGGACTCTTTGAAAAACCCTAGACGGACAAAGAGGCGCTAGCACGCCGTTCGTGACTGGAGAGCTGTTCGTGTGGATACCGGTAGAGGAAGCCGACCGGAGTTGTCGACTTCGAGCGACAAAGGAGGCGAGCAGAGGCATCCTGAACGGCGGAATCACCGAGCCACCAAGAAATCGAACATCAAAGGTAATGCTTCTTACTACTTGGCTTAAACACGATCGGTAGATCCGGGCAAGGGATTGAAATTTTAAATTTATTTTCCATTGCGTCTTTTTCAATTCCCTTCAGTTATTTGGCATAATTAACGACTTTCCTGCGTATGGTAATATCTCAAGGTATAGCATTAAAGGGCAACTTGGTTGTTCTATTTGTGAAGAGAGCATAGATTCCATAAGGCTGAAACATGGAATAAAAAATTCATATATGGTACATCGTAGATGGTTGCATGGTGATCATCCTTACCGGCGATTCAAAAAATATTTCAATGGGAATTCAGAAGAAGGTAAGGCACCTGCACCGTTGATTAGGGAGGATGTATTTCAAAAGGTGAAAGATATAGATTGTGAATTTGAAAAACCTTTTGCGAAGCATGTTGGGACAAGTGGGTGGAATAAGAGGTCTATTTTCTTTATACTGCCGTATTGGATAACCCTAAATGTGAGACATTTTCTTAATGCTTTGCATATTGAGAAAAACACATGTGAAAGTCTGTTTGGCACATTACTCCATATTCTTGGGAAGACTAAAGATGGCATAAAATTCCAGGCTAGACATGGTTGAAATGGGGATAAGGGAGGAATTGGCACCAGAGGATAAGGGAACTCGTACATTTCTTCATCTGGCAGCTCACACGCTTTCTAGAAAAGAGAAAAGTAGCTTTTGTGAGTTTCTTGCTTCAGTAAAAGTGCTGGAAGGTTACTCTTCTAATATTAGTAACCTTGTTTCAATAAAGGATTTGAAGTTAAAAGGTTTAAAATCTCATGACTGCCATGTCTTAATAGAAAACTTTATTCCAATGTCAATACGGGCTATTTTACCTGATAAGGTGTGAGTTACAATCACGAAGTTATGTTTCTTCTTTAAGTCTCTTTGCAGTAAAGTGATATAATCCTAGTAAATTGCCAAGATTGCAAACCCAAATCATCGTTACGTTATGCGAACTTGAAATGTATTTTCCTCCGGCCTTTTTTTGACATCATGGTCCATTTAACTATCCACTTAGTTAGAGAGGTCCAACTGTGTGGCCTAGTGTATTTAAGATAAATGTACCCAGTTGAGTGTTGTATGAAAATATTGAAAGGGTATGTGAAAAATCAAAGTCGGTTAGAGGGTTGTATCGTAGAATGATATATTTGTGAAGAGACCACTGAATTTTGTACCCATTACTTAAAAAATGCAAGTAATATTGGGGTTCCAATGTCTCGTCATGAGGGAAGGACAAATGGAGAAGGGATTATGGGAAAGAAAGTTGTAACTATTTCAAACCAACAATAGGAGCAAGCACATCTATATGTATTGCACAACTCTGAAAAGATTGAGGACTATGTGGATGAGCATATTGATGAGCTAAAGAGGGATAATCCCAATAAACTTGAAAATTGGTACACCAAAACACACAATAAACAATTTACAGTATGGTTGAGAAAGCAGGTGCATGGCAAGTATAATAGTGATCCTAATTCTGTTTCAAAGAAATTAAAGTTGTTGGCAGATGGACCGAGCAAACATGTGATTTCTTTCACAAGCTACCTTATTAAAAGGTTCACTTTCTATACTAAAGAGCAAGATGACTGGGGTAAACAGCAAAATAGTGGCGTAACTCTTGTAGCTAATACCATACATATATCAAGTGCCAAAGATAAAAATCCTATCTATGAACGTATGTCATACTTTGGAGTGATTGAGGATATTTGGGAGTTGGATTACATTGAATTTAGAGTTCTTGTATTTGGTTGCAAGTGGGTGGATAATAATAATGCATTAAGGATTGATGACTTAGGGTTCATATAATTGAATTTGAATAAGGAAGGATACAAGGAAGAGCCATTCATTTTGGCATCTCAGGCTACACAAGTGTTTTATGTCCCTGACCTGACTACTAAAGGATGGTCTATTGTTTTGTTGACTAAGAAAATGAATATTGAAGAGACGAGGTATGAAGACGATGCAGTTGAAGATGATCCATTTCAAAGGACATCACTTGATTCTCATTTAAATGAGATCAATCCATGTACGTCAGGCACGATTACAACTACGGAATATGGATTTCAAAGAGGGGGAAAGTGTTTTGTAAGAAGATCAAAACAATTCAAACCAAGAAGAATATGCAAAAACCTAAGAGTAGAAAAAGAAAAAGATCTACTTAAACATGCATGTAAATTCTGTTATTATTTTCTTTGATTCTTTTATTTGTTTTAATTTTGTTCAAGTTAATTTCGTCATTAATGACTTTATTTTCATTTAATGGGTTTTGATTCATTTTGTTTAATTGAATTTCATTACAGATGGCAGACGATAGCAGATCTAGCACTGATAATCCATCTTAGCTGAGAGATGTCTCT
This sequence comes from Neltuma alba, assembly GCF_004799145.2. Lineage (NCBI taxonomy): Eukaryota > Viridiplantae > Streptophyta > Magnoliopsida > Fabales > Fabaceae > Neltuma > Neltuma alba. The sequence continues at coordinate 20,226 of NW_021631994.1, read as the reverse complement.
GACAGGAGAGACAGTTGCAAGATGAGGCAGCACGTATACAGAGGGGCGTTTGTGTCATGCAAGAGGTCATGAAAGCTCGAACAGAAGGAAAGAGATTTTTCGTACAGTGGAATAAGAAAGGACAAGCTGTACGCTCAAATAAATTTATCAACTACATTAGGGCAGTGGCACGAAGCATTGTTGCCATTACAATGCAACACTGGAGGAGGGTTGATCGTTCAGTGCGAGACGCTATTTGGACAGATGTATCGATAATATATTATAACAACTCAAATTTTGTTTTCTTACAAGCTGCTTGACACAAATGTGTTGTTTTATATGTTTTGCAGTCTGCATTTGATATAGATGAGAGTAGGAAGAAGTTTGTGGAGGGTAAGGCTGGGAGGGCTCTGCGCTCTTTTCGATACTTTGTGACACACATGTACTTGAAGGATCCTTTCACAACTGACAAGTCTGAGGTTCCTAGCTTGGTACGGGACTTGGTCAAACCAGAGGATTGGGCTATTTTTGTGACGTCACGTCGTGATAGTCAATTTCGAGTAATAATCCTCGCTCTTTTCGATATTATAGTCCATTTTGTTTAATCTATACACTGTTTAATTATGAATCTACTTTGTTTTTACAGGAATTAAGTGCCCAAAATAAGGAAATGATAAAGAAGAATGAATTTCCCTACCGAAAGGGGCGCTTGGGTTATGCGGGCCTCGAGCACGAGGTTTCTCAGAAGGAGGGATCAAATGTCATTGTATCCCGTCAGATGTTGTGGGCATTGGCCAGGCAAAATAAAGATGGCCAAATTGATAATCCTCATGTTAAGGAGGTTGTAGACAAGATGGTGAGTATTATTCTAAACTAAATAATCCTCACGTTATTGTTAAATATCTTTAAGTATGAATAACTATGTCAATGTTTGTTGCGCAGAAGAGTTTGTCCCAGGAAGTTTTGCAGGGGGCATATTCTGCAGATGACCAGGATATATTGAGGAGGGCACTGGGGACTCCGACCATCCTGGTCTTCTTAGAGGCATCTGTTATGGAGTCACTAAGAGGGATTACTTTGGGTATTGACAAAAGCCCTCTTCATCGTGAACGCCTTCCTCTACTGAGTTCATGGAGCTGAAGGAAGAAACACGCTGGTTAAAAGAGTAAGTTAAAGCGTAAGCGTTCCTAATCGAGCAGTTGATCAAGAATCAAGCACCACAGCTGGCTCCAAATCTCAGCCCAAGTGGCAAAGACAGCTGCTCATTCCCTTTGCTACTTGAGGTATAATACTTGTGTTTATACAATTACATTCAATTATTTATATATCTAGCTAACTTGTCTCCCATGTTAAATCAGGGTGAAGCAGACGTTCAGTGTATGGTGGATAGCCCTAAACACCACACTGTTGCAATGGGCCGCATGTTCAATTTACCAGGAGAGAGTATGATTCATAATGTGCCTCTCCCTGTTGATCATGTGAGGGTGCAGTTGAACACTGCTATTGATGCTAATTATGCCCTCCCGATGCCCACCCCAGATGCAGAGACAGTGGCTCAAGCAGTGGGTAGCTTTGTCGCTTGGCCTGGCCACCTTCTTACGTTAGGACATCCTTTAAAGCTATATATGTATAGGTCTACACATTCAGTTGATAAACTTTGTTTTAATTACTAACAGTCTGTTTGTCAGTCTAAGGGGAAGAAGAGCCTATTGGGCGATCACTCATTATCATCACCACAGAAGCAGCCCTCTAAGCCTATTCAAGCGGTATCATCAAGATTCTGAATATGTCTTGAGGAATATGCAGTTGGGGCCAGATTAGAACGTGGTGAGGATTTCATGATTCCCCTAGAGTTTAAGCTAGAGGTCTATGGTCGACCCACGTCAGAGTACGTCACAAATGAAGTATTGAAAGAAATTCTAACGCATGGAATGGCCGGCACAAATGCCTGTAACTTTTATATCAGGTATTTGTTAAAACCTTAACTAAATATTTAAGTACTTGAGCATTTATCCTATTGATATCTTTGTTGATTTAGGTATCTTTTTAAGAACTTTATAGTCCCCAGTGGTCTTGATGACAAGTTCAAGATTGTCAGCTCCCACACTTTTGCTGGCCACGGACCTGATATGAAGAAGAAAGACTTATCCGGAGACTTGGTGGATATCTTCATTTCTTAGGCAGCAACGCCTGAGACTTTGTTTTTGGCACCTTACAGTCAAGGGTACGTAGTATACTGAACTTTCTTAAATTCTTTTATTTTCAAAATATTTTGTAATTGTTCTGATTGTCTTTCTTATATTTAAGGGACACTGGATGCTAATTGTGGTCAATTCCATAAAGCCGAGGATTTGGTATCTCGATTCTCTTCATGAGGATCCAACCAATCGACAATTTATGGTTTCATTATTCAATAAGTAACATTTATATCTATTATTTAAATTTAATTTAATTTCTTGCTTCAATCTAATTTTTGACAATCATTAATATTTTATTTTATTTTCTTCTCAGGGCATTGTGGCTATACCACACAAATCAAGCCTTACCCTGCCCCTTAGTAAAAAATGGCCAGTTTGACGATACCTTCCCGTGGAAGAAAGTGAAGGTATTTATTACCATTATTTACTATTCTACTAAATATGGTTTATTTATTTGATTAACTAATATTATTTCCTTTGCCATTCTTTACAGTGCCCACGTCAGCCCAAAAAAAGCTCCGATTGTGGATATTGCGTGATGAAATTCATAAAGGAGATAATTATGCACAATGCTGACACAATCCCTATACAGGTAATATGCATTTGTTAAAGTTCAATTTATATATTTAAGAATTGTACTTACTGTAGTTTTACATTTATATCTAACTTATGTCATAATTTGTGGTTGCATACAGTACTTTGCCGACACATATTGCGTAGTGTATTCATCCGCTCAGATGGAAGAAATCATTGAAGAGTTGGCAATAGCCTTATTCCGTCAGTGGGTACAAAATAGATAGGGAGGTACAAGACATTGCATGTACAACTTTGGTTTCAATTTTGGTTTTAGTTCATTTTTTGTTGTTGGTTAGTTTTTGACATCAAACAACTTTGGCAATTGGCTAATTTTGGAATTGGTTCACATTTTGTACTTGCCCAGAATTTTTACTTGTCTTAAACACAAGTTTTTTTTAATATGATAGTTGGTTTTGGTTCATTAAGATGTATATAATAATGTAAATTTTTGGTTTTGGTTACATTCATATGGCTGAATTGGTTTGAATGCTGGCCTACATGGTTCTATTGAATATGCTCCGTGTGAGGTTTCAAAATTGCAGGGGGGCTGCTGGCACAGCAGAAGCGGTATATAAAAAAAAATTGCCACAATACTTGACAGTTATTAGTTAAAACCAAGCGAAAATTTAGTAAAATAAATTTCATAAAAAGAGAACATTTTATAAAATAAATTAGAAAACGGCGGAAGGAACGCAAAAAAGTTAAATAAACATTTATAGATACAAAAAAGGGAAATAAAAGGGGCAAATGTGGGAGACCCATAACGATCAAATACCGCAAAATTTTTCTACTTAATATAATTAGATATATGTACGCACACAATATATATTAATACTAAACTCAAATTTACAACTTCCGCCAGACGTGATAGGTAATGTTATTGTTGGAACAACAAGGCATTTACAATCAAAGATGCCCAATTAAAATTGCAAATTTAGACGAAAATGACATGGGTTTTACATCTTATTTTTTCCTCCCGCTTTTTTCTTCCCCCACTCTTATTCATTCATCCAAACAAGGAAAACTCATTTTTCCCCTCATTTTTCTTTCTAATTTTCTTTCATTCCTCATTTTCTCACTATCTAAACAGGGGTTAATCTCTTATGTTTTTTTTATAATTAAAACGTATTTTCATTTTAAAATTAAATACTAACTCTAGTTTTTAATATATGAGTTAGTTGAAAATTTAATTTGGTTCTAAATATTCTAGTCAATTCAATTAGGCTCTCATATTTATTTATTTTTTCAAAGTAGTTTCTATGGTGATGGCACATATTAAAGGTTCCATATGAAAGATAGTTCCAATGCATATGAGTAATAAAGATATTTTAAAGAAGACAATACCTATTTATTACCAATAACAAATTTAACTGACTTAATACTTATAAATTAATTATCTAGTTCTTATATCTTTTCAAAGTAGTTTCTATGGTGATGGCACATATTAAAGGTTCCATATGAAAGATAGTTCCAATGCATATGAGTAATAAAGATATTTTAAAGAAGACAATACCTATTTATTACCAATAACAAATTTAACTGACTTAATACTTATAAATTAATTATCTAATTCTTATAATAAGGATTGAAGGAAGTATTTTCGATAATCATTAGCATTGATAGTTCACCCAAAATTTTTGTTTAGGCATTTTGAAATAAGAAATGAAATAAAAATTAAAATGCCCTAAATCCATTGAGGTTGGTGGCACTTTTATCAATTTACTATGAACACTAGAAAAATTTACCAAAATGTTGCATGGTGGGAAGTATTTACTCATATGCAGCATGTTTCAAAACTCGTTTAGACTATGAAATGATATCTATTTCTTCAAAATAAAGAAGTTGAAGTTGTTCTGAGGGTGAATAAGTTCAATCTCCTTTTTTCACTTTCGACATAATTTACAACCGAAGACCCCATCTTATTAGTTCCTTTGCCACGCCTCCCCCTTTTCAATTTTGGGAACAATTACAATTAATTCCTAGCATTAATTCAAATCCACTTTCCTTTTCCTTTTATTCTATATTTCCTTCAAGATAGAAAGGGCATGAGTAGATTTTGTAGAAGAAGTTCTTTTTATTCTGATACCGAAGTTTAAAAAAAAAAAGTAACTAAATTATATAAAGGGTATTATTGAGGAAAGAAACTTAAGACCTGTTTGGATTGCTACTTAAAGGAGGAAACATGCCTAGGAGTCTATGGAATGCAGGTTTGAAGCTTATTTGGAGTTTATAGGCAGTTTGAGTGGCCTTTTTGTCAACCAATTTTTGAAAGAAAAATCCAGTGTGATAGAATGCTCAGATTAGCAATGTTTGAGCATTTAGCAAGCTCATTTATCGTTGAAAGAGCATTTAATGCTTGTTCAAAATTATCACCTACCAAATTTTCCTTTCTCTCTCTTCTCTCTCACGCTTGAACATCGCTATTTTTTCTCTTCTCCTAAGCTCTTCTCCCTTTCTCTGGTGTCACATGGTCTCCCCCTTTTCTCCAACCTACTTTGCACCATCGTCTCCCTTTTTCTGGCTAATTTGGTACATGCAAGGTGCAAGTGGCAAGGTTGGGTTTATGTGTTGCTCAATTTGGTGTGTTGTGTTACAACTTGCTTTGCTCTACTTCTTCTCTAGTTCTTCCTAGCTTGGTCAGTGATATCAGAGAAGCGTAAGGAAAGCTAACCTAAAGGTCACTTTTCTATTCAAACTTGGAACAATAACCCATGAAACTAGAGCTCTTGTGCTTCGACTAGATCTAGGCCTCTATTCTTCATCTTTAGTCGATTTCACTTTTACCTTTGCTTAATTCTGGTATTAGATCTAGGCCTTTGTTCTTCAGCTACTCTATTTTGCTTCTGGGCCTTTGTTTTGACTTAGTTATCAATTCCTTGTTTGTGATTCTTGTTTATGTAAAATGTAGGTGTGACTTCTGGATTTTTTGAGAAATGTTTTGAAATTGTTATACATGATTTTTGGGAAATGCTATGAAATTGTTTTTTATTTGATTTAGATGAATATGTATCTCCTTAATTTTTTTTCATAGTCCCATTCTCATTTGAGAATGACATAACATGGGAAGATCCATATCCCTTTCTATTGCTCTGATTGTTCCTCCTAAGAAGGGCAAGAATAGGAATTGTCTTTCTCTGCCTTACGTGTGGGAGATAAATTATTGGCTTTTGTCTACTATGTCATGAGAGGTTCTATGTTAGAATGGTACAATGACCTACCATATGACTTTCCTCTTTTCCCCTTTGAGTTCTAAGCTTTTTGTTTAAGTAGCATCTACACAAGAACTCTAGTTTTGGTTTTGATGAATGCAGTTTCTTATCATTCAAGTTTGAGGCTTGTACAAATGTGAGCACTATCACTTTCTTGAATTTATCTATGAACCAAGTTAGAAATAATGGTGAGGCCTTCAATTATTATCATTCAAGTTCAAGCACTACTATAAAAATTTAAATACTTAATATTAAGTACTTGAAATTGAGAAGAACCTTTGGGGTTTGAAAAAGTAAGTTTGCAATCTTAAGAGATATGTCCAAATTCAAGTTTCAAACACAAATTTGCATAGTTTGTGCAACAATGGCTGTGCATAATTTTATCAGCTAAGTTTTCCCATTAATGAGCATTTCATACAGGCTAAACATTGAAGTGTAATTGAGAAGGCAATAATTATCAAGCTGGTGAGGTGTCCTTGTAACATTCTTCTTATAATACCAGAAACTCAACAATTTGAAATCATTTCAAAGGACTACTATAGTACAAAAGTAATTAAAAAAATGATAAAAAAATTCTACGATAGTAGAAAGCGATTTAACCAACAATTGAAGACATAATCATGGTAGGTTAAATTAAATAAAAAAAGTCCAAACACTACCATGATTGTAAAAGAATAAATTCGAATTGTAGAAACTTATCTATGATAGAAAAGAAACAAAAAGTACCTCAAAGGTGTATCATAGATAGAAGAATTTTTATAAAATAGTTACATACAAAACCATGTTAGAGAAGCACACAAATCTACTCTAACACGGTTATAAAAGACTACACTTTGATGAAAAAACAAATTTCTCAATCATTGGTCTTTGGACAATTTGAAACCCATAATATAACATTTCAACATTAAGTCCATAATCAATATTCCATCTATTATTATGCTAAACAAGGTCAATTTTGATTAACATCTCACTCACATATCTTATCACAATTTTAAAAAGTATATGGATCGACAAATTCACATACACAACTTATTGGCTTCTAGCCAATTACTAGCACACGTTCCAGGAGCAATTAATCATAGGTATAAACAAGTTCATTTAATATGCAAGAATAATTAGAGTATGTCAATGAGCTCTAATGTGGCAATATACATTAATTTAACACAAACCAAACTTAGGAGATGCTACAAGTCAAGGAGTAATTTAGGCCTCTAAGCCTTCCCTAACATGTCTTTATAAGGACTTTCTCTTGAAAAAATATTAAAGCAATGGGGCAAGATGTAACACCTCCTTTATTACCATATTATGCATCAATTGGAACCATTATAATGCATTTCCCAACATTTTTGAGTGAAAAGTTTCAATTTCAAAACTTTCCTTTTTAATCTGTCCGTGCACTGTTCATTCGAATTTAGGTCAACTTTGAAAATTCATAACTAATTCTCAAAAAATCAAAATGAGGTGGTTCTAATTTTTCCTTGAAGCTTGCTAAGATTTCTTTAGAGAAAAAATGTTCATTGTCTTCAATTCCATCTAGAATAGCACTAGAAAATTCAACAAATTGCCCTGTTCATATGGTCAAATTTTGAATTTCTAGTATTTTAGTTCAACTTTGGAAGAGCATAACTCTTAGCAAAAAACTCCAAATTTGATGGTTTATCACTTGATTTAAAGCTAAAAATGAGATCTATATGCTTGCAAAATCTCGGGTCCAGATTCCATCATTTTCTTATTATTTTATGTGCCACAAGATTAACCTCATTTAGGGTATTTTTATCCCTTAATTCCATCTTTCTTGAATTTTATTTCATTTTTCCTCTTTCCATACCAATTAGACATTCTCCTACTCAATGTTTCAGCATTAGGGCATGTCATAAAAATATAATTTACATCATATCATCATACAAAATCCATTACAACTTAATATAAAGTTCGTTAAAGCATTGCATAACATTTCAAAATATCATGAATTCCGTAATGCTCCTTCATCCCAATACCATTTCCTTGCCCTTGCCATTGGATGAACCATCCCCTATTTGGTACATAAATTAACATAGGAGGAATGAGATTTCAAAGAAATCTCAATAGCAATTGAACTATAATTATCATGTAAATCAAGCAAGCTACAATGTAACATGTTATAAACTTCAAGACATCCTCAAGCCACACAAAATCATGCTCAACATGAAGCTAGGAGAGGAACCCCCACACTTCCACCATAATATAATTCAATGCATTTGGCCAAAGCATAACCCAAAATCATCCAATCAATCAAGATCACAACACAAGTTTCTCAATCCAAGCAAATAACAAATCACACTAAGCAAGCAAGATAAACAATCAAATTATAATTCAATGCTACCTTTTTACACTTGATCAATTTGGTCTCCTCAAAGGGTTATGATTCTCCTTCATTTCTCCTCACAAAACCTATTAATTCAAGCATAAACACAAGCAACATTAATCACTAAACAACCTAAATACAATACTTTATCTTTTAATTTAACATTTTTCCCCTTTTTCTTTGATTTTTAACAATATAGTTTCTCCTTTAGAATCAATGATCTCTTGGCTCATTCCTATATAACTTTTCATCAAGTATCCAAATATCTAATGAGTTTTTTAAAAATCAAACTCCTTCCCCATATGTTGGCTGAATAAGGGCATACAACTTCCAAAAATTTCATTTTTGATTCCAATGATTTTAAACACTTCCCAATAGTATATTCCTACACAAAAACACATTTTAAACCCATTGAAATCATCAAATCAATACAAAACACACTACTACCCCATGTACTGTTCTTGGCAGAAATGAACATATAGAATCCTGGGTGGATTTTCTTCCAAAAATCAATCCATACACCACTTAAACAAGCTCGTTCCATATCATATTTAAGGTTTCTATACTTTTCTAATAGCCAAGCATGTCAATTGAATTTGTGCAGTATTTTCCTTTAATTTTTCAAGCAAAAAACCCTAACTAACTAGCTTGAAACTTAAGGATAAGAAGGATTAAGCATACCTTGATGTTTCTTGATATAAACTGAATGTTTCCTTGCTTAAAACCCTCTCAAATTTGGTCTCCCTTGGTTTGGACACAAAGTGGCATCACCTCCCTCTCTTTTTCTATTTTTTTTCCAATATTTTCTTGTATTTTAGGAAGGGGTATTTATAGACAAAATAACCATCCCTTCTCCCCTGATCTTGGATACAAAAAATGGTAGAAAATGAGGTGAGTTGGCAACCATCAAGTGCATCATAACTTTAGATTTAACCAAGTGTCCAAACTCTAGATTTTTCCAAGCTTTATCCCTTAGTTTTGCATTTTATTTAATTAAAAATACTGTTGTCTAGAAGTTCCATAAAATTGGGCTTAAATTGGGCCTAATGTGGGGCATAAAAATAGTCTAGGATGGTTCAAAAAGATGGCCAGCAAACTAATTCAAAATCCCAAACCATTCCGACACTTTATCAGTTACTATTCACTAGCAACATTCTAAAATTTTTCAGACCTCAAAAAATTCATTTCTCTCTATGATAATTCACCTTTTAATATAATAACATGATCTAAAAATTTTCAGAATTTTTTGATACCTCTAGATATTTATTTTAAATTTTCTCTGATTAGGCTTCTATCAGTGTCACTGTGGAAAAATAAATTCCCTGAAATTAATTTCTGAACTTCCAAGGCCTAAAACCAATTTTATAAATTCAAAAAATATTTAGATGATTTTTCCATTTTTTTCCAAAATTATTGAGGCCTCTAAATAATTAAAATAATTATTTTCCTTCGGTTTTCCAATATTTTCCTAAAAAACCTCTGTTTACGGGAAATTCCATGATAATTTATTTTCACAATAATTCCACCTTTCAGGCCTCAACTGAGATTCTAAAACCTCTAATTTTTATTTTTTTTCATTTTTTTTATTTTTTAGAATTTTTCTCAAAATTTCCTATTTTGCCCTTCCTAGACCGATAATTACAAAAATACCAAGCCGGACCTTATCGAGGTTTCACATCAAAAGTTGTTTCATCTTCCTGACTAGTTTTTACATTGGCCCTCATCCCAATTTTTTAATTCCCTGTGTCCAGATAAAATTTCTCGGGATGTGACACAAGACAAACACCTCAATAACTAATAGTCTAACTCATCATGCATGCTAATATGTGCTCATGAGGTGCCAAGTGAAAAATAACAAGGCATTAGAAATATGTTTCATAGATTTGATATCACATAGAACCTCAATTACCCTCTCACCAATCCAACCGAACTACCTTATTTTCACTGACTAGACTCATAGGCTAAGTTACTATCCATGATGCTGCTTCTTCTACCTTCCTCCTTCAATCATAATGCTCTTGCACTTTGAGCTATCAAATTTAACTATACAATATGGAAAAAAGAGGGTGAGATTCCAAAGAATCCCTATAATAGCATATTTCATCATATGATTATGCAAGATCACAACTAAGCATGCAAAACAAACCACCGAGAAACAACACCTTGCAAGCTATGCAATAAAACATCTATGCGCAAAATCAAATAGACAAGGTGAAATAACTAATGTGTAGATAAATGGCAGAGACTACCCCATGGCTATCATCTATTCATATCCATAGGTAAAATAATTAATTCAAGGAAAAGGTTACCTGTTCTTATGCTTAAATATAGCATTATGGTGTAAACAAACATGTGGCAATCAATACACAATCATAGGATAGGAAATAGCTACTACTTGATATGCTTTCTTCCAATTCAATCAAACTTTTTAGAATTCTTTTAATAAAATCCTTTAAAATATTTAGAAAAAACAATAAAGTCCATACTCTTATTCAACATGATTTCCTTTACATGTTATTTATATCATCAATTTTTTGAAATATGATTAAATGATGGTTATATATATAATATTAGTCAACTCATTTGATATTTGATATAATTTCCTTTATATACAATTTATATATATGGCTAATTAAGAAAAAATTAGTCAAAATCAATTATTTAAAATATGAGGAGGCTTATATAAATGAGGAAAAGTAGTTTATAGATTATGACATATTGTAAAATTATCCCCAACCTTTGAAAGTATAGAGATTTGCTTTAAAAAAATTTAAAGCCAAATTTTACAAAAAGGGTATCAGGGAAAGTCAAAATAGATTACTCACAAGTCAAAGTTTGACTTAAGAAAAATCAGAAAAATTTCTCATGATAAAAGGAGTTAATGGTACTTAGAGACAAATTTTCAGAGTCATGGACTGATAGAAAGAATTCAATCAAGTTTACTCCAAAATAAATATTAACAAATTTTTAATGGAGAGACAAGGGAAAAAGCGTCTCTCTCTATGTGCATGCATACATAATGCCATGTGAAGTTATTTGTGATGAAAAAAGGATGCCAAAACATATCCTAGTGTTACTGAGTAAGTAAGGACCCAAACAGGTACCTCATACGGTGTACAATTGTGAAATAGGTAGAGGAATAGTGAAGGGTGAGAGGGAGCACGAATTTCTCCCTATTTTTCTTCCTATTTTAATGTTAATTTAATGAGGAATTATACGATTTTGTCTAAGGATATAATTGGAAGAAGTTAAATTACAATGAAATATTGTTTTATGATCACATGTGCATTAGGTGGCATAACATGTGGCAAAAAAATCAAGTGGCATGGCAAGAGGCTTGAATGGATGGTAAGAGATCAAGCCACAAGACCCTTATAATTTCAAGCAACTTTAAGGGCAAAATAGGAAATCTAATCAAAAAATTTGTCTATAAATACCCCCTAATTCAAATAACTTTGGTAAAAAAAAAATTTGAGCTTGGAAATGGATTTTACATGCAAAATTATTGGGGAATAGAATGCGAAATTAATTTTAGAAAGATTGGAATTAAGGCTCAAAAGTTAGATGTTAAAGTATGTTAAAGAGCAAAGTATGAATGTCATTAATTCCATAACTCTAATAAATGAATGGCAATAATGTGTTAATATGATTAGAACTATGTGACGTCAAGAAAGGTGAATGGGAAAGGTTGAATAAGCAGCTTTGATGGTTAGAAGCAAAAGAAGCAAGAGGAAAGATTGCATGTAAAAGGGTAAAGGTAGCAAACTTTATCCTGCTGTTATGTGCTTAGTATTTGCTTGCATATATGATGTGTGCAATATCTTAATTTACAACCCAGTTTTATATCAAATAGAAGCATTTGGAATCATTTAATAAATCGCTAAGTTAGAAAAATTTGAAGTTTTAAATTTCTTTTCTCAGGTTACTATTAATTATAATCCTAAAATTTACTCAACTTTAAAAAATTATAACTAATTCTAGAAAAATAGAAATGGGATAGTTCCAAGTTTTCCATGAAGTTTACAATGATATCTACAAGAGAAAAATACTTCCAAATTGCAAGCTCAACTCATGTGTGCCCAGTTTCCACATCAATGTCCACTGTTCATATGATCAATTTTCTAAAATTTATGCCTAATTCTAGATAGGCATAACTTTTTGTACAAAACTCTAATTTTTATAAATTACCAGTCATTTTCAAGATAAAAATGAGATCTATTGATCTACCAAACTTGATGATCAAATTCCTTCTTATGCTCAGAATCTTATGTGGTCAAACTTAGGCTCATTTTAGGTCAACTTTTATCCCTTAAAAGCTCAACTTACCATGGTTCAATCTTAGCAATTCAAGCATACTTGGACCATATTTCACAGCATTTATAAAGCATTTCACATAGGATACAAACCCTAGATAGTAAATAAGTCATCAAAATCACAATATTACAACTTTATAACATAATGTTCATCAAGTTCCATATAATAACCCTTAAGATGTGATCACCTCCTTGCCTTTCCCATGACCACTGGCAGCCCCTAATAGTGTTATTTGGACATAGAGTAGAGTGAGATTTCATGAAAATCTCAATAGCAAAGAACCACAATTATAATGTCAATCAAGTAAGGTATGTTACATGTAATATCACAAAATATCAATCAATTTTCATGCCATGAAAGTGAGCATTTAACCATTCCAAAAGTCAATTCAAGAATGCATATAGCCAAGGCATGTAATGCAATAAATCAAGCATATTATCATCTATCAAGCTCATCCATAACAAGGCATATATAAACAGGGAATTACATATAGTAACAACCAAGTAAGATAACATCAAATTACAAGTTCTGAGCTACCTCTTGTCTCCTCGAATTACATGACCTCTAGTGTCACCTCACTTTATCACCCAATTTTACATCAAGTGGAAGCAATGGGAACCATTTCATAAGACCTTAAGTTGGAAAAATTTGAACCTTTAAATTTAACTTCTTGGGTTACTATTCATTGTAACCCAAGTCTTTACCAAACTTATGAAAAATCATAACTAATTTTACAAAAGTTGAAATGACATGGTTCTAAGTTCTACTTGAAGCTTGCAATGTGGTTTGTAAGGAAAAAATATACCCAAAGTATTAACTAAGCTTGTGTGTGCTTAGTTTCAACAACAAAATGCACGATTCATTTGGTAACTTTTCTAATTTTTCAGAATTTATGCTCTCCAAATTTTATGAATACCTCTCATTTTAAAACTAACAACATGAACTATTGGACTTTTAAGTTTCAAATCCAAACTCCCTCATTTGCTAAAAATTTTGCATGGTCAAACTTTACCCTTAAATAAGTCAACTTTCATCTCCCTCTCGCAAAACTTGTCAATTTAAAACCATAACCACTCAAACCTCATTTAGCTACATATCATACTATATAACAAGTAATTCTTTATAATTTACAACCTTTCAAGGTCATCCAAACATATATCCATAAATATTACAAAGTTTATACACAAAGTTCAACATAATTCCATGTAAATTTCACAACATTTTTCTTCATGGTGGCATCACTCCCTTGCCCTTAGCCACACCACTTGCTTGCCTTATTGATGTTATTTGAACATAGGGAGTAATCATATTTCATAAAATCTCAGTGGCAAATAAATTACAACAATAATGTTAAGCATGTAAGATATATTACAATCAATTCTATAAAACATTTCTTTACATCTATGCCATGTAAAAATTATATCAAGTAATCCCAAATCAATATATGGATGCATTTTGTAAAGGTATGCCATGCAAACAACACAAGCACATTACCATTAAACAATTTCAAATATCATGTGGCATATATATAAAGAATCATATCCTATAATAATCAAGCAAGTCAACATTAAAATTGTAAATTCTATGCTACCTGAAACATCCTACCTTTAGCCCTTCAAAGTACACGCTTGGAAGTGTTATGGTTCAAGCGGATCACGACACAAGCCCGTGAATTAAAAATTTCAACATAATTACTCGGGTTACTATTCACTGTTTAAATTTCAGATTACAGGTCTAACTTTGAAAAATCATAACTAATTCTACAAAAATTGTATTGAGGTGTTCTAAAATTATACTGAAATCTCTTTGAAATATCTTTAATAGAAAAATATCCAATTGGACTTATCCTTGCCCAATTCATACAGTTTAATCAATAAAGATTACTATTCATTTGGTAAAACCTGGAACTTTGAGATTCTGTGCCTCAACTTTGAAAATTCGTATCTCCTTATGTACACATACAATTGAGGTGATCTATCCCTCATTTTAAATCTGGGGATATGTACTATAAGTCTACCCAATCTCGTGACTTAACTCATTCGTTTGATAGGTCAAACTGGAGCTACAAACTTACTGCTCCAGGACCTACGTTTCATCCCTTAACATCTCTTTACTTTAATTCTTTTTATTTCTTTGGCATATATAACATGGGCTTACTCTTTCCCATTCATGCTCATACATTTCTATACATGCCATAAGCATTATAATTAATTACATGGCATCATATACATCTATAACATAAATTACATAATAAGAGAATTACACAATGAAGAATAATATCATTCATTGACATCAATAATTCTCCACTTTCTTCTCCTTGCTTCTCATGCCATTATTGCCCATTGATGATTGACCTATATGGTTGGTTTGGGATGGGTGAGATTAGGGGAATCTCAGTAGCAAACAATACCATATTAATCATGCTAGATGGATGCTAATGCACTACACGTAACTTGTTTATTCTCTTGTTAATTAGTGACATATTAACATGCTCAAAGCTAACTTCTTGATGCATGGCCATGGAGACATAATCTACTCATCATGAATAGCAATTACAGTAGCTAAAACATGTCACAATAACATTCAATAACATGTACACGGCAACACACAAGCATACAACATCAAGCAATGACAATAGGTAAGTTCACTACCTTGCATCTCAAGCTTTCCTCTTGCTTTTCCTTTGACTCCCTTGACTTTCCAACCATGTTGGCATTTGGTCAACATCACCAAACATCCTCTTGGATGTTCCAAAGGTCCTAAACATAACCATAATGATCATACAATCATTAGGACCACTAGATTACATAAAGTTCAAGACTATCTCTCTTGAACCTCAACCCTTTCTCTTAGTTTTAGGGTTTTCTTTCTAGCTTTTCTAACATAAATCTTATCATTTCCCATCCTTATGATCCATTTCTTGTCAATTAGGACTACTTTAGATGGCCTTAGATTCAAGAATATCAAATCTAGAAAATTTGCTTCGCAGGTATTGTTCACGCAGAATCTCTAGAATTTTTGTTCAACTTTGAAAATTCATAATTAATTCTAGAAAAATCAAAATTGAGTGGTTCCAAGTCTCACTAAAATCTCCTTAAGTTAAATTTAAATGAAAAATAGTTTCAGGAACTAATTCTATGCCTAACAGTACCGGAATTGTACGGAAATCGAAACTCTTCCAAAAGTTCAACACTATTTCCAGATTTCAAACCCTAAATTTGAAAACTCACCATAAATTGTACACATATCCAAATGAAGTGTTCTACCTATGGATTTAAAGCTCATAGAGTGTACTTTAAGCATACAAAATTTCAGAATCAGATATGAACAGTAACTGATTCGAAATAGGCATAAAATCAGGTGCTATAACCATCACATACCTTAATCTTGAAGCTTGAACTTAGGTGGACTTTCTCTCACTAAAAATGGCTCTTTCTCTCTCTAGATTTGATTTTACAAGAGTTTCCCCTCTTAAAATGGGCTTGCACGAAAATGAACTATGGATGGGGGTATTTATAGGTTTCATACTTTCCATAATTCCACATATGCTCTTCTTGCATAAGACTTGATCCTAGCCCTCCATTCAACCACCCTTTCCACGTGTACACATCTTAAGCAACATAGCCTAAGAAGATGACAAGTGTCTTGGTGAGTCATGACTTCAAGAAGCTTGTAGATGCTTCTAGAGATTTCTAGTTCCCTCTAGGTTCTTCTATACTCTTCTTGATTATTCTAGATTATTCTAGATGGTTCTAGATTTTTCTAACAACTTGAAGAATTCCTTTCATGCCCACTCATCAACTTGGCATTAAAATAGGGAGGAAATAAATAGAAAATTCGTGTAAAAATATTTCCTTAATTATTTCTCCACTTATCAAGCCAATCTTGTACCGTAACGGGTATTTTTCGGGTCCTGACTTACCCTGTACCACCGGACAACTTCTTCTTAAAATTTTGGCCAATAAAAGGTACATATATGGTGCCATTTTAGAGGAGCATAAATGAAAATAATTAGCTCTACTGACAAGCTACTTAACCTTACTGAGTCATGCAGTAGAGATTTCACTATAACGGGTAGACAAAGGATTGTCTAAAATATTCCTATACTGCGTTCTGATTTTTATGCTGTCCATAAATATCTTCTGCTGACTCAGCATGATGACTCGTAGGTGTCATGATTACGCTTGGTGACTTAGCATGATTACTCGTAGGTGTCATGATTACGCTTAGTGACTCAGCATAATGACTTGTAGGTGTCATCACTACGCTTGGCGACTCAGCATGCTGACTCAGCATTGTCATGATGGCCCTTAGATATTTTCTTTGGTTTTGTCTCCTATTTAGGGGACAAAATTATTTAATATTTGACTAGAGCATTTTATTCAATACAGAGCTCTAAAAATTCAACCAAAAATATCATAAAATTCCTCATATTCTAGAGAAAATTTGTGAATTTTTTCAGGTCATAACTCAATCTGTAGCCCCACTTAAAAATCATTCTTTAAATGTCCTTTTTCAGCATAACTAGATTTTAAGTATTCTTAAAGCCATTTTGCTGGTCTTCTGGGGATAAGACTAATTTTATAATTTTCTACAGTCTCTTAGATCATACATCCCCATTTTACCATAATTTTCTGAGGTTTCCTTATGACTCAAACAATTAAATCTATCTCTACATCTCAAACCGAGTCATAAACTTATAAATTCCTTTTAAGTTATCTCAGGGGTATTTTCGTCATCTCTCTTCACAAAAGAGCCTTAGAATATTATTTCCCATTTGCTGGGATTTTCTTAGAATTTTCTAAGTACTTTCCATTTTTATCCCAGATGGCTGTAACTTTCTGAATTTACGGTTTTACCCCTGCTTAGGCTCAACCTCATAAAACCATCTCTTTGAGGCTTCTAACTTAACCTTTGGTTTGTATCTAGCCTCTTTTTTCTTTCTGGGCCTTTGAGACTTTATTGGAGCCTCTAACTTTGATTACACTTTAACCCCTTAAAACCTTCACTTTGCAGTTTAGTCCCTGAAACTGCTTTAACTTCCTTTTTCGTCTTTAGGTCCTCTACTAAAAAGGGGTCTGGTAGCTTATCCCATTCAGGCTATTTCTAGTACTTCTAGGCCCAAAAATTGGGATGTTACACTACCTCTTTGAGTCTAAATACATGGCCTCTTCTCTAAGTCCTTGAGCTTCCAATTGCTTGCTAAAATAACCTATCAAACAACAAGAATGATAGTGCTCCAAATCAATCATACCATCAATTACACAATTCTTTCTAAAACCTATCCCTTTTTCCATAAATTTGGGGTTTTAGTATCATCAATTTTTTCATAACCTCCCATATGTGTTTTCTACATAATTTTCTATGTAGAATCCATTTTTAAACTTAGATTCATCAAAATCCAACTCCTCCTACTACTTCTCTTGGCCGAATTAATACCTTAGGATTTAGAATTTCATTTTCAATTTTAATACTTCTAAGCTCATGTTCTCCTTATATCCCTACACAAAATAGCCTTCTAAATCTATTGGAAGCATCAAAGCAACAAAAATTAAACCCTAGGGTATCCATTCTCACTTGGCCAAATAGTATGTATATTAGGGTTAGGATTTCTATTTTTGATTCTAATGCTTTTAAACACTTTCTCTTAGTATATTCTCACACCAAAACACATTCTAAACTCATTGGAATCATCAAATTAAATTGAAAGAATCTCTAACCCCTTATCTAAGCTTGGTCAAATAGTTGCTCTAATTAGGGTACTTAGAGTTTCTTCTAAAAATCAATCAAAACATCAACCAAGCAAGTCAATCCAAGCTCTAAATCATGGTTTCTATCCTTCCCTAATCATTCCTCAATATTTTGAAATTTTGGACAGCATGTATCTTAGGATTTTTTGTCACCAAATTCCACTTGAAACCAACTAGAAACATAGTCAAATTAAAGCTTTACCTTACCTTGATCCATCCTTGATTCTTGCTTGATTATTCTTGACCAATTTTAGTGTGTCCTTGGTTCTCCAAACTCAAATTTTCTATAGCAAAACTTTCCCCCTTTAAGGTGCCAAAATGTCCAAAATTGAAGGCATGAGAGGGGGTATTTATAAATATAATTTTGGCCTCCCCCTTACTCTAAGTGTCCCTTAAAAATCTAGGGTGTTAAGGCTATGTGTCCCCCTTCAAAAACTGTAGAAAAATTAGTGGAGCCAAGTGTCCTATGTGCCATTATGATTTGGATAAAATCATGTGTAAATTTGCATTATTTTATTCCATAATCATGTGAACCACTTGGGCCACAAATTTACTGTTCATTTTTGGTTCAAAATAATACCCAATGGGCTAGAGAAAGATGGAAGGAGTATTATCTTTCATCTTCAAATATTTTCTACCCGATTTCACCGTATCAACTAAATTCTTGTCTAATTTTCAACAATATTTATGGACCTCCAAAAATTCATTTCAGCCCATCTAAAACCCTATTTTAATATAGGAAGGTCCTCTGAATTTTTCTAGAATTTATCCCAACTTCTAACTATTTGTATTGAATTTTCTCCAAAATCAGGTTTTACCGATAAGATTTCGGTAATAAATATTCTAAAATTAATCCTTTTACTTTTAGGGCCTGAAAATAATTTTATAAAGTAAAACAAATCCTCAAATAATTTTTTCATATTTTTTTAGAATTATTGAGGCCTCTACATATTTAAAATAATTGTTTCTGACTAATTTTTCACTGTTCTTCTGAAAAAACCTCTGTTTACAGGAAATTCTGTAATAAATTATTTTCATGCTATTTCCACCTCTAAGGCCTCAAATATGGTTCCAAATCCTCTAATTTACTTTTTTACTATTTTTTGGGAATTGTTTGGAATTTTTCTCAAATTTTTATATTTTTCCTTTGTGGACTGATAATTTCAAAAATACCAGCCCTGACAAGTGTTAGATTTCAGCTCAAAAGTTGTTTCGGCTTTGAGTCTACTTCACTACTTAACCATCTATCTAATTTATTGTTCACAATCCCATGGTTAAAATTAGTAGGATGTGACATCTAGCGTTCGCTCTTGAGCTCCCGCTTGTTTAACAATAATACCTATCAAACAACAAGAACAATGGCATTCCAAATCAATAAAATTATTCTATTAAACAATTCACTCTAAACCCTAACCCTTTAGCCTTTAATTTAGGGTTTTAGCATCATCCTTCTTAACATAATTACCATTAGTTTTTCCTGCATAATTGTTTGATGTAGAATCCATATTTAAACTTAGATTTATCAAAATCCAACTCTTTCCATCCTTTTTCAGTTTGGTCGAGAGGTTCCCTAGGGTTCCAACAATTATGTTTTCAATTTTAATGCTTCCAAATATATGTTTTCGATATATCCCTACACAAATTCACTTTCTAAGCTTATTGGAAGCATCAAAGAAACGAAATCAAACCCTAGGATAGCATCTCAACCTTGGCCAAGCAGTGTTCCCTAATTACACAAGTTGAAATCTTTCAAATAACAAGGTTTAATCATCATCAAACAACAATTTCCCATCTCTTAATCCATGTATCAACTTAATATCATCATAATCTGAAACATCCTTACTTTTACCCCTCAA
>NW_021631993.1:0-51630 GCF_004799145.2 Neltuma alba | reverse complement strand
CCCAAGGAATTATAATGAATTATGGAATTAAATAAAGACCCTCAAGTATCCAAGATTTTTCCAAATAATGATGAAAAGTGGAAAAATCCCTAAAGAGAAGGAAATTAATTACCCTTTTTAATTAATTATTAGGAAATTAATTTTAAGGCAAAGAGGGCAATTTGGGAAGATAAAAATGAGAAGATTAAATTAAGAATCTGACAGAAAATAATTACAGAGGCTAAGCTACTGTAATTATAGAAAAGAAGTCAAACTCAGAGCCAAAGTATACCAATAAAGTAAGATTAGTGTCTTGTAAATCAAAGGGATCATATTGAGCCATGTGTCAAGCTCTTGATGGAGAGGATTTGAACTTACCAAGGGTTATTCCTCAAATGGAGAGGATCTTGACTTTAGTAATTAATTTCTTTTGGATTTTTGTTAATTATGAAAGAGAAATCAAGATTAAAGGGGGTAATGACACTTGGACTATCATTAAAGATGGTGGTTGAGATATTTTGAAGCATTAAACAAGGTCATCTTCCCCTCATTTCAGATGAGTGTTTCGACCAAGAGTGAAAGAGGAGAGAAAAGAGAGAGCTTGGAGAGAAAAGCAAGCGGAAGTGAGCATTTTGGTCATACAAGCAAGGATCTAAGGTGAGTTCATAGTTTTAGATGTGTCTTGCTTTCTTTTCTTCCCTTTTTATGGTTGAAAAATCTGTCTCCTCTCTCTAAATAATGCTGGCCAAACTGAATACTTAGAGGGAAAGGGAGTTTTGCTCATCACACTTGTTAAGACACAACAACACAAGCTAGTTCCTAGTGTTTGCAAGTGATTATAAGTTGTTTTAAAGCATTTTTCATGGTGGTTTCTTTGAGTATTATTTTCGGCCAAGCTAATGACAGAACCCTAGGATGAGTTTTTCAATGTTTTAAGGCTTCCATGATGCTTAAAATAAGAAATGGTGTAGGGTGGACCAAAAGGAACAAGTGTTGGAAGCTTTAAAACAAAGTTGAAAATTTTGGGTCAAAACCCTCTTTGATTCGGTCAAAGGGTTGCTGAAGGAAGCAATTTTATTTTTCTAGATCTAAGCACATATTTGGAATCTACATGAAAAGCTATGTAGGAATGGGTCAAGACGCAATTTTTAGGGTTAAAGAGAAACAAGTCCAAAAATGGCGAACAAAGGAGGGAGCTTTAAGGAGCAAGAGTCATTTTTGATTTATGTTCTTGCTTTTTCTTGGTTGGTTAATGATTTTTGCTGCCCTTTTGATAGATTGCATTGTTAGGGTTTGATATTTGTCAAGGAAAAGAGGAGAAGGAAAGAAAGCTAAAGCTTTTGGAGCAAGGTAGCAAGTTAAACCTAGCTACTAATACTAACTTAGCATTATTGATTATTGCATGATTAATTGCTATTATGTGGTTGGACTTTCTTGATTATAATGTGGCTGCTCTTTGTACTTTCTTGCTTTAGCCTTTGCATGATTGAGTTTGCCAAATGATAAGCATGCCAGTTCACCAATAGTAGTTAATATAATTGTGCATGTTGATGATGCTTGTTGGTGTTATAGTTGGTTAATTTGCTATTGGGATTTCAATGAAATCTCATTCCACCAATGCAACCTAATATTTTAGGGCCTGAATCCTCCAAGGGAAACCTGTAGATTGAAGGCTAATTTGTGGGGTTTAGCCACAAAAATTCATGAACTCATTTTGGTTATGTACATATTATACTAACGGTGCTGTAAGCATACTGACACTGTCTGGTTTATGCAACTTTTTGATTATGCTCCCGAATGTGTTTCATCATGAAATTTGGCATGATATGTCCTGAGCTTCAATTTGATAGCTAATACGTTAAAAATGGCCCAATATACGATTTTTAATGATTTTTCAAAGTTAAAGGTCAAAATCTGGAAAAAGGGTTTTTGGCAAATGGACAGTGTTGTATTTCTAAAAAACCTAACACTTTTTCATAAGGAATTGGATAATGAGATTATTTTTCCTTGAAAGAGGACTTAAAGAGATTTAAGTAGAATTCTGAACCACCCCAATTGGATTTTTGTACAATAAGTTATGAATTTTTGAAGTTGGGCCAGAAAAACTGGATTTTTACTCGATGAACAGTAAAAATCCGAAATTTAGCGTTTTTGTGGTAAAAAGTGAGCCCAAGACAATCCAATGTGGTCTAAAATGGTTTTGAAAGGAACCTAAGTCAATATAATAGTAAGGTGTGACAACTTGAGGGTCTTCTTTTAATTCCATAATCTCTTATAATTTCTTGGGATATCATAGGAATTTTCTTGGGATTTTATTCTCCTTAAAATTATTTATTTGGAATTTTCCAAATAAAGGACCTTAAACTAGCTTAAATCACCCTTAAATCCCTTTATGATTTCTGTAAGGGGAATTTGGGCATAAAACCAATTTTATAATCCCATATAATTCTCAAGGAACATTGTCCTTATTTGTCCTTAATTTTTTGAGACTTGGAAATATTTTTCCATAATTATTCTTGACCAATTTTCCTTAATTAGTCAAACTTTTCATAATTGGCTTGGAAAAATTATAATAATTATTTTTCACCAAAATTCTTCTATTTCTCCTTGTCATTTGTGACCCTTAAATATTTAGGAATATCCCTATTCCTAAATGCCATATTACTGGATGTGACACAGCTCATGACTGGAACATAGCTACATCGAGCTCCTAGTCTTTCTTTGATCATCAAAGAGTGAATTAAAGACAGAGATGGATTGGATTATAAGAGGGAGGAAGAATAATCAATGGGAAGTGATAGAGTGTGGCTAGAAATGATGTGGAATGGTGGATAGGATGAAGAAAGGGTGGAGAGGATGGAGAAACCAAGATCTGGATGAAAAGAAACTAAAAATTAGATCTACCTTGACCGAGCACATGCAACTTTGAATTTAAATAGAAATTTTGGCCCTTTCATCGTGGTGAAGATAATAGTGCACCGCGACGAAGCTAAAACAACAGTATTAGCCACTAAGGGTATTTTGGTCCATTCAAGCCAAAGTTTTGGCTATAAATACCCCACCATGGAAGAGTATTTTGGCAACCATTTGTAGAGGGAAAACTTTGCCAAAATTCAGAGAGAAAAACATAGGGGTGAAGACCAAGAAGAAGGAACAAGATTCAAGCTTCAAGATCATGGTATGTGATGGTTATAGCATCTGACTTGATGCCTATTTCGAATAAGTTAATCTTTGAATCTGATTCTAAAATTTGGCATGATTAAATTACACTCTGTGAGCTTTAAATCCATGCTAGAATAGTTCATTTGGATATGTGTATGATTTATGGTGATTTTTCAAAGTTAGGGTTTGAAATCTAGAAACAGTGTTGAAATTTTGGAAGAGTGTTGAGTTCCGTACAATTCCGGTACTTTTCAGCATAGAATTGGTTCCTAAAACTATTTTCCTTTAAAGAGAACTTAAGGAGCTTTTCGTGAGACTTGGAACCACTCAATTTTGATTTTTTTAGAATTAATTATGAATTTTCAAAGTTGACTAAAAATTATGGAACTTCTGCGTGAACAGTACCCGCAAAGCAAAATTTTCAAATTTAATCTTCTTGAATATGAGGCCATCTAAAGTGGTCCTACTTGACAAGAAATGGATTATCAGGATGGGAAATGATAAGATTTCTGTTAGAAAAGCTAGAAAGAAAACCATAAAACCAAGAGAAATGGTTGAGGTTCAAGAGAGCTAGTCTTGGATATTATGTAGTTTCTTGGTCCTAATAGATTGTATGATCATTGTGACTATGTTTAGGACCTTGGAACATCTAAGAGGAAGTTTGTTGATGTTAACTAAATGCCCACATGGTTGGAAAGTCAAGGGAGTCAAAGGAAAAGTAAGAGGAAAGCTTGAGGTGCAAGGTAGTGAACTTATCTATTGTCATTGTTTGATGTTATATGCTTGTGTGTTGCTATGTACATATTATTTGAATATTAATGTGACATGTTTTAGCTGCTGTAATTGCTATTCATGATGAGTAGATTATGTCTCCATGGCCATGCATCAAGAAGTTAGCTTTGAGTGAAACGTCCTACCTTTAATCCCTTAGAGCACGCATTCGTAAGCGTTATGGTTCAAGCAGATCATGACACAAGCTCGTGGATTTAAAATTTCAACATAATTACTCGAGTTACTATTCACTATTTAAGTTCCAGATTACAGGTTCAACTTCAAAAATTCATAACTAAATCCATAAAAATAATATTGAGGTATTCTAAAATTCTACAGAAAGCTATTTCGATGCTCTTTAAGGGAAAAATATCTAATTGGACTTATCTTTGCCCAATTCGTACAGTTTAATCAATAAATTTTACTGTTCATTTCATAAAATCTGGAACTTTAAGATTCTGAGCCTCAACTTTAGAAATTCGTATCTCCTTGCTTCTCATGCCATTATTGCCCATCATTAATTGACCTAGATGGTTGATAAGGGAGGGGTGAGATTCGGGGGAATCTCAGTAGCAAATAATACCATATTAATCATGCTAGATGGATGCTAATGCATTACACATAACTTGTTTATTCTCTTGTTAATTAGTGACATATTAGCATGCTCAAAGCTAACTTCTTGATGCATGACCATGGAGACATAATCTACTCATATGAATAGCAATTACAGCAGCTAAAACATGTCACAATAACATTCAAATAACATGTACACAGTAACACACAAGCATACAACATCAAGTAATGATAATAGGTAAGTTCACTACCTTGCACCTCAAGCTTTCCTCTTACTTTTCCTATAACTCCCTTGACTTTCCAACCATGTGGGCATTCGGTTAACATCACCTAACATCCTCTTGGATGCTCCAAGGTCTTAAACATAGTCATAATGATGATACAATCTATTAGGACCAAGAGAGTACATAATATTCAAGACTAGCTCTCTTGAACCTCAACCCTTTCTCTTGGTTTTAGGGTTTTTTTTCGAGTTTTTCTAACATAAATCTTCATCATTTTCCATCCTTAAGATCCATTTCTTGTTAATTAGGACCACTTTAGATGGCCTTAGATTCAAGAAGATCAAATTTGAAAATTTTGCTTCGCAGGTACTGTTCACGTAGAAGTTCTAGAATTTTTACTCAATTTTGAAAATTCATAATTAATTCTAGAAAAATCAAACCTGAGTGGTTTCAAGTATCACTGAAAGCTCCTTAAGTTCTCTTTAAACAAAAAATAGTTTGAAGAACCAATTCTACACTGAACAGTACCAGAATTGTATGGAATTTGACACTCTTCCAAAGGTTAAACACTGTTTCCAGATTTCAAACCCTAACTTTGAAAAATCACCATAAATTGTACACATATCCAAATGAAGTGTTCTTCCCATAGATCTAAAGCTTATAGAGTTTACTTTAATCATGAACAATTTCAAAATCAAATACAAAGAGTAACTTATTTGGAAAATTCTAAATAAATATTTTTAAGGAGAATAAAATCCCAAGAAAATTCCTATGATTTCCTAAGGAATTATAAGAGATTATGAAATTAAAAGAGATTATGATTTCCTATGATTTCCTCAAGTATCCAAGATTTTTCCCAATTCCTTTGAAAAGAGGAAAAATCACTAAAGAGAAGGAAAATAGTTTTCCTTTTTATTTAATTATTGGGAAATTAAATTTGAGACAAAGAGGGCAATTTGGGAAGATAAAAATGAGGAGAATAATTTATGGATCTGACAAAAAATAATTACAGAGGCCAGAGCACTGTAATTATAGAAAAGAAGTTAAACCCGAAGTAAAAATGCACCGATAAAGTATTAATCATAGTCTTGCACTTTGCTTGGCCCATAAGTTGCCACTTGTCAAGCCTTCAATGGATGGTAATTAAAGCTTTCCAAGTGTCAAGCTACCAATAGAGAGGATCTTGACTTTGGAATTTAATTACATTATGATTTAAGTTATTTAAGAGGGAAAATTCAAGAAGGAGTAGGCACTTGACACTTGGCATCTCATTAATGTGGGTAGATGAGATATTTTGGGAGCATTAAGTGAGGTCTTCCTCCCCCATTTTCATAATTATATTTCCTCCAAGGAGAGATCAAGAGAGAAAGGAGTGAGCTTGAAGTGGAAACAAGAAGAAAGCAACCATCTTGGATTAAGTAAGCTTAGAGTTAAGGGTTTGGCATTTGTGGGAGCAAGAAAGGAGAACAAGAAAATCAAAGAGCATTGGATTAAGGTAGTAAGATTTAATTAACCTTAATGTTGAGTGTTGCATTGATTGCTATGCAGTTTCATGTGCTATTATGTGGTTGAACTAAATGATGATGATGATGATGATGATGATTGTGTAGTTATACTCCTTGCTTTATGTGCCTTGGCTATTGCATGTTAGAGTACTACATGTATGAGGTAAAGTAGTTCCCTATTAATAGCAAAAGGTTGGAATGCTTGTAATTGATGCATATTAATGTTTTGGTTGATTGATCTTGCTACTAGGATTTTTTAAAATCTCATCCCCCAAATACAATCTAACATTTTAGGGCCTGAAACTCCCAAGAGCAAGCTATAGATTGGAGGCTAAATTATGGTGTCACACCATAAAAATTTGTGG
Source organism: Neltuma alba (assembly GCF_004799145.2). NCBI lineage: Eukaryota > Viridiplantae > Streptophyta > Magnoliopsida > Fabales > Fabaceae > Neltuma > Neltuma alba. The sequence continues at coordinate 45,051 of NW_021631993.1, read as the reverse complement.
ACTTTTGGTTATGTATAAATATCAATGGTTGGTGCTGTAATCTCTAAGCAGGATGTCTATTTAGAGCCACGTTTTATTAAGTTACCGAATGAATCTCTATACAAAATTTAGTATGCTTAGAGTTGACATCATGAGCTTTAAATTGATAGGGAGCACGTTAAAAATGGCCAACTACACGATTTTTAATGATTTTTCAAATTTAAGATTCAAAATCTGGAAAAAGGATTTTTTCCAAATGGACAGAGGTGAATTTCACAAAAACCTAACACTTTTTCAAATGGAATTGGTTCATAAAATTATTTTTCCTTGAAATAGAATTCAATGATATTTTTATATAATTTTGAACCACTCCATTTTGATTTTTCTCGATTAAGTTATGAATTGTTGAAGTTGGGCCAGAAAACTGGATTTTTCATGAATTTTTCAGCCCAAGACCATCCAATGTGGTCTAAAATGGTTTTAATTAAATCCTAAGTGGATCCGATAGTAAGGTGCGACAATTTTAGTGCTAAGAAAACTTCAAGGAAGATTTGTTAGGATTATGGTTTTGATGATAACAAAGTTAGATTAAAATCGTTAAGTGTGTTGATTGATCATCTTATCGATCAAGTGTTTATCGATAAGCTATCAGATAAATCTTCAGTGTAAATCAGTAAAATGTTAGATGTTTTGATTGATAAGCTGTTCGATAATCCATTGATCGATAATATAAGATGACTGAACAAGTAACAGATAAAAAGAAGTAAATCTGAAGTGTATTTATCGATCACATGATCGATAAATCAGTGATTGATAACAACCTCGATAAATGGTAAGACACTCTACCTGTTCTGCACTTTGATTCTGTCATTATTTATTAATCACATTATCGATCATTTGTTTATCAACAATATGATCGAACATAGTGCTCTAACTCTCTGATTGCAGGTACTCATTATAGACTGTTGATCGATAACCTTGTCGATCACATGATCGATAATTTTTGTTCTAGCTGCTCATACTTAGTTTTCTACAACTAAATTATCGATAACATTATCGATAATCTAACCTTTCTGCATAATATCGTTTCAGATAACATGATCGATAAATAGTATCAAAACAAGTTCTTTACTTCACTGTTTATCGATAAGCTGATCGAACATTCATTGATCGATCACCTATTCTATAATTCCAATTGTCTTTGCTCTTCACTGAAAGCTTTTCACATGACTTTTATCAATAACATTATTGATCATAATTTTATCGGTAATGTGTTCGATCAACATGCACTAAAGTTTCATTTCTGTAACACTTGAATTATCAATAAATTGATCGATCAACAAATATTCGATTAACTGATCGATCATGGAACACTGTCAGTTTAATTTCAGTTAGCTATACTACTTCTCATATTCACCTATCTAGTTACTTCCAGACTGATTTTAGCTTGCATAATCATCATGACTATTTTGCTAAGAGATTTATATTCAAAGGGACTCTGGTTTACATATCAGCATAAGTTTTTCTGTTGCATTTTATCGATCACTTGATCAATAAATCAATGTTTCATCATCTGATCGATAATCTTTTTCAACTGATCCAAGGAACTTTAACTCCATTTATCGATAACCTGATCGATCATCACTTCGATCAAACTATCCAGATTATCTTTCTGTACATTTAACAGACTTTTTATTTCACCTAGAATCATTGAGCAATCAAATTATCATTCATTCAGTTCTGCTTACACTGTAGGGTCTAACTTATTGAAGTTTAAAATATGGTTGCAAGTTACGAAGAGAAGTCACAACGGCTCTTCAACGGTATTACGTAGTCTTTAACCTACTGTGTCAGAAACCCAGAAGCATTAATGGGGGAACCATTGTAACTGGGAAAACACGCAAACAGAGTCATAACGGCAAGAAGCTCTTCCGTCTAACGGTTGCTTAACGACCTCAACTATAAAAGGTGCGAAGAAGCATTAATGAATAGAATTGAATACCCGAGCTACCATCTGTAATCATTTACTGTTACTTTCAATACTCTGTTTCTTCGTTATTACTGAGCGTCAGTGTTCATCACTTATTCTACTCTGTAAGAGAGTCAATATCTATCTTTCATTAATCACATCTGAGTGATACTCAATAGTGTGGATTCTTGAGTGGGCTTGTAACCTTACGAGAAGTAAGGGGGAGTGATTGAGTGAATCAATTACTGTACTGAGGTGCCAAGAGCCCGATGAATCTTGGAAGATAGTGAAATACTCAAAAGTGTTCTGAGGACTGGACGTAGGTCAAGTGATTAAGACTGAACTAGTATAAACCTTGTGTTTGTCTCTCTACGGTGAAATCTTCTTAAACTTACACTCTCTATTTTCAATAGTATTTATTTTTAATTCTGTAAATTTTTTTACTCACCCAATTCACCCCCTCTTGGGTGAGACTGTCACTAATATTTGGTATCAGAGCAGGTCTCTTCAGAAAAGACTTAACAGTCCGAAGAGAGATCTCATGGCAGGATTTGGAGATAGTGTAGTACCGGAAGGGTGTTCAGCGTCCAAACCGCCAGGCTTTAATGGTGAAAACTATACATTTTGGAAAATAAGGATGAAAATCTTCATTAAAGCCATCGAATATGGATTATGGGACGTGATAGAGCATGGCAACTATGTCCTTATGAAAACCGTAGACGAACAGCAAATACGCAAGAGTCCCAGAGAGTTTGATGAAGAAGACAAAAAGCTGGTGACCGTAAACGACAAAGCCATCAACATACTCACCTGTGCACTAAGCCAAAAAGAATACTTCAGAGTCTCTAGCCTGGAGACTGCAAAGGAAATGTGGGAAGCCCTGGAGATAGCTCACGAAGGAACCACCAGTGTAAAACAGAGCAGAATCAACACTCTCACCACTGAATTCGAGCTATTCAGAATGAAGGATGGAGAGAGTATCCGAGACATGGAGGTCAGATTCTCACATCTCATAAACCACCTCATGGCACTTGGAAAGAAATACAGTTAGGAAGATCAAGTGAGGAAAATACTGAGCGGTCTTACAAAAGAATGGGAACCAAAAGTGACAGCAATTGAAGAAACCAAAGGAGAATCTATTGGCTCTATTACAGTGCTGTTTGGAAGCCTTACTGAATACGAGAGCAAGCAAAAATACAAAAAGGAGATGAATGAGAAGAACCGCAAAAGCATTGCTCTTAGAACTCAAGAGAGCGAAGATGACAATGAAGATGACCTTGAGGATGATGAAATGGGCCTTATAGTCAGAAGATTTAAGAAATTCTACAAGAACAAAGCTGGAAAGAAGTTTCAGCCAAAATGCAGAGCCTCAACGTCTCAGAATGAATCAAAACCAATCATCTGCTTTGAATGCAAGAAGCCAGGACATATCAAGGCAGAGTGTCCTCAACTATCCAGAATGAGGGATAAAGAAAAGAAGAAAGAAAGATTTAGAAAGAACAAAGCCTATGTTACATCAATCTGGGGAGATAGCTCTTCAGAGGAAGAAGAAGAAAGTGATGATGAAGAAACCGCTAACATCTGTTTAGTAGCCCAGGAAAACGAAGAATCAAAGACAGATGAGGTAATAATTTCTGAACTATCTTATGATGAATTACAATCCGAATACAATGCATTACATTTAAAATTAGTAAGAATTACTAAGGAGTTGGTAAGCTCCAAGAAAAGAATAAAGGTTCTAAAGGAGAAACAGACAAAGTCTAAAGACAATGTAGACCTGCCTCCAGTATGCAAGGAATGTGAAAAGAATAAAAGGAAGGTTGAGGACCTCACAAGAACTCTAGAGAAATTCACTAAGGGAAGTGAAATGCTCAAAGTAATCCTAGGAGCTCAACGGTGTTCGATGGATAAAACTGGTATACGATATGATCCTGCTCAGGATAAGACGAAGGGAAAGAAGAAGAGTAGTGGCAGATCGTATCTTACATACTTTAGAAATACTGTTCATTCTTCTAATCCGTTTGCACTATGTTCTTACTGCAACCGTAAAGGTCATTCAACCTCTTCTTGTTATCACAAGAAGAAAGGAACTTACGGGACATTAAAATGGGTACCCAAAGGTACTTATATGCCTAGGACAACTCATACTAACCAAAAAGGACCCAAGAAGATATGGGTACCTAAAACATGATTATGTTTTTGCAGGTGTGCCTCAAAGCATCCAGAACGAACAAATGGTACGTGGACAGTGGATGTTCCAGACATATGACAGGTGATACTGAGAAGTTCATGACTCTCAAACCAAAAGACAGAGGCAAAGTAAGTTTTGAAGGCAATCAATCCGGAAGAATTGCTGGAATAGGAGAGGTAGGAAGTGACAAAGGCATGAAAGTTTAGGATGTATACTACGTGGAAGGTCTGTGTCACAATCTACTCAGCGTTAGTCAGAGTACGGATAAAGACAACTAGGTGATCTTCGATTCTAAAGAATGCATAGTAATAAGCAAAGATGACCTACCTTTGAAGAAAGAGTAATTGAAAATAAAGCTGAGAGCTCCGAGGGACGGTAATTGTTATACACTTCAAATTGATTCTAAATCCTCTGAAAACTGTTTTATTAGTAAAAAGGAGGAAAGTTGGATTTAGCACAAACGTCTTGCACATGTTAACATGAATCAACTTTCAAAATTAACAAAAAGGGATTTAGTTGTCGGTTTACCGAAAATTCAGTATGAATGTGATATTATTTGTGATGCCTATCAGAAAGGTAAACAAACAAAGTCTTCGTTTAAATCAAAGAAGACAGTCTCAACAGAAAGGCCACTCCAAATGCTTAATATGGATTTGGTTGGTCCATCGAGAGTGAAAAGTTTCGATGGAAACTTGTGCACTCTTGTGATAGTTGATGACTATTCAAGATTCACTTAGACTTTGTTTCTTTCCTCTAAAGATGAAACATTTAGTGCATTCATTGTTTTTGCCAAAAAGGTCCAAAATGAGAAAGGTATTTCCATTGTGTCAATCAGGTCTGATCACGGAGGAGAATTTGAAAATAACGAATTTGCTGACTACTGTGATTAGAATGGAATTGAGCACAATTTTTCAGCACCAAGAACTCCTCAACAAAACAGAGTAGTCAAACGAAAAAATAGGAGTGCTCACAGAAATGGCAAGGGCAATGCTAAATGAAAAAGAAGTTTCACAAGTATTCTTAGCAGAGGCAATGAGCACAGCTTGCTACATCTCTAATAGAGCCTACATCAGAACTCTACTCGGGAAGACACCATATGAGCTATACAAAGGGAGAAAGCCTAACTTGGCTCATTTAAAGATCTTCGGGAGTAAGTGCTACATTCACAACAACGACAAAGAAAACTTAGGTAAATTTAATCCTAAAGCTGATGAAGGTCTATTTCTTGGTTACTCTAATTGTAGTAAAGCTTATAGAGTTTTCAACAAACATACTTTTACAATTGAGGAATCAATTCATGTTGTGTTTGCTGAAACCAAACCTATTTCAAAACCTCTAGATGATGATGCTAAGAACGTTCAAAATTTTCAAAAATTGGATTTGAACAAGTCTTCAAACAAATTACCTTTAGAAACCTTTTCAGAAAACAGGGATAATCTAAATGAATCATCTTCACAAGAAAATTTAGAGCAGCCTAAGGCCTGGAGACATAACCGAGATCATCCACTGGAACAAGTCATTGGTAAAGTCAATGAAGGGGTTAAAACCCGGAGACAAGTGTTCAATGAAGTGCGTTTCTCTGCATTCATATCTCACATTGAACCTACTAATGTTGACGAGGCACTATCCGATGAATTCTGGATAGTCACAATGCAAGAAGAGCTTAACTAATTTGAGAGAAATCAAGTTTGGGAATTGGTACCCAGACCTAATGATCATCCGGTCATAGGCACCAAATGGGTATTCAAAAATAAGCTCGATGAATCTGCACCAATCGTCAGAAATAAAGCCAGATTGGTAGCCAAAGGTTATAATCAAGAAGAAGGTATTGATTGTGAAGAAATATATGCTCCAGTAGCCAGATTAGAAGCAATACGAGTACTTTTAGTGTTTGCTTGCATTAAAGACTTCAAATTGTATCAAATGGATGTTAAAAGTGCATTTTTAAATGGTTATATTTCAGAAAAAGTCTTTATCGAACAACCCCCTGGTTTTAAAGATTCAAATTTTCCTGATCACGTTTATAAACTGAAAAAGGCTTTATATGGTTTAAAGCAAGCTCCCAGAGCTTGGTATGAACGACTTAGCAACTTTCTGATAGAAAAAGGATTTGAACGGGGCAAAGTGGATGCCACACTTTTTATTAAAAGAAAGAGGAAAGATCTTTTGATTGTTCAAATTTATGTGGACGATATTATTTTTGGTGCTACTAATGAAGATCTTTGCCAAGAGTTTGCTAAGCTAATACAGTCAATGATGGGAGAGCTAAATTTCTTTCTGGGATTACAAATCAAGTAGAAGAAAGACGGGATATTTATATCCTAGAAGAAATATTTGAAGGAGTTATTAAAGAAATACGGGCTGGAGAATGCCAAAAGTGTAAAGACTCCTATGAGCTCAACCATCTTGCTTGATGTAGACGAAGACGGCAAAGTCATAAATCTAACTAGATACAGAGGAATGATCGGCTCATTACTATATCTCATTGCTAGTAGACCAGATATTCAATTCAGTGTGGGAATGTGCGCAAGATATCAATAAGCTCCAAAAGAGTCACATGAAGAAGCTGTCAAGAGAATTCTCAGATATCTTGTAGGAACTCAGAATTTACGAATCTGGTATCCAAAAAGTGGAGCTAAATATCTAATGGGATACTCAGATGCAGATCATGGGGGATATAAGACGGACAAAAAAAGCACCAGTGGACAATGTCAATTTTTCGGAGGATGTCTCGTCTCATGGTGAAGTAAAAAGCAGAATACTGTGGCAATCTCCTTAACTGAATCAGAATATGTAGCCACTACCTGTTGTTGTGCTCATATCTTATGGTTAAAGCAACAACTACAGGATTTAGGAATCAACTTACGTGAGATTCCAATCCTATGTGATAACACAAGCACAATAAGTCTGTCCAAGAATCCAGTTCATCATTCCCAAACTAAACATATCGATGTTTGACATCATTTCATTTGGGACCATGTTCAAAAGAAAGATGTAAAGGTTGAGTTCATCCCTACTGAATATCAAATAGCCGACATCTTCACGAAACCCCTAGATCAAAAAAGTTCAACTTCTTTCAAAGAGAGTTGGGAATGGTAAATCCCAATTAGTTGTAAGAAATCTCACATATCTTTTAAATTTCAATATTTAAATTTAATGTTTTGATGATTAGATAACTAACTTAAGCATCGGAGTAGATAGAAATTTGTTTTGTAGGAAGCTCTATTTCGATGAAGAAAAACAGAGGTAGACAGAGTATAAAATTATCGATCAAATGATCGATAATCATGAAGGCAAAAAGAAAGTAATTTATCGATCACCTGATCGATAAATTCAGTTTGTGAGAAAAGAAAGCACTCCAGCACAGCAATTATTAATAAGCTAATCAATAAATGCCTTATCGATCAGAACATCGATCAGGAGCCTCAAGGTTTTGAGATTTCTCTTTCAGAATTGGTAAGCATTAATCGATAAGATGATCAATAAATAGATTATCGATCATTTGATCGATAAACAAGACCAGGTATGTGTCTCTATTACTGATTTTATCAATAACATGTTCGGTAATTGCTTGATCGATAATTCTCTTATGTGTTCACGTGTGTTCTTCATATTTATCGAACAAGTGATCGATCATCAGTTGATCGATAACTTGATCGATAATTCTAAAGCTTATAACGGTAATCTTTTGAAACTCCTCTGTCAGTTATCAAACCCTAACTCAAAAAATACCCATCCCCTGTTTCTCGCAACGGTCCAAAATCACTGTTTTATTAAATTTCTTACCTCCCTTATACTCTAATCCATTTCTACTACATTTTCAACCTTTACCGAGCTCCAAACATCTCATTTAAACCAATCAATCACTTAGACACTCCTCAGTAACCCTTAAATGGCACGAGTGAAGCAACCCAATGTGGAGAGGGAAAAGAGTCCAGAAAAACAAGCTCAATCAGGCGAGACCACTCCATCAGGAACCAAGAAATGCTACAGACCGAAAGTAAGAGAAGAATCAACAAAGAAAAAGGGGGTTCTGAAAATTCGAGAGAGACAGTCCAGAGAACAACCCAGAAAGTCTCCTCGAGCTAAATCCAAGCTGCCCTGGTCACTGAAGAATCTGAGACTGAGTCCGATGAAGAGGCTTCAATTCAAAAAGCTGTGGAATCAGCCCTAAAGGTTTCTGTACCTCAGTAATCTCAACAAAAAAGGCAAAGAACAAGGAAAGGTAGCTGTTGGCAAGTTCCTACTAAAGGTATTTCAACTGAATTTTCTGAGCTACTTATTAGCAATCTAGATGATGATGTGAATATAACAAAATACAAGACTGATTTTGCCATTAGAAAATTCTGCCCTGTGGTATCTGTTGACATAGAAAGCTTGAAGAAAAATAAACAGATTAACCTTGACCTAAGTGACCCCTTACAGCACTATTCAAATTGGTTAATCATTGGTGGTGAGTACTGTCCTGAGGTGATTAAAAGATTCTACTGTAACATGGAATCAGTAGAAGAATATAACGATAAGGACAACCTTATAGAGGATTATCTGAAGGTCACACTAAGAGGGAGATCATTCAAAATTACAAGTGCCAAGCTAAATGAGTTGCTGGGAACCCAGGAGTTTGTGAGAAGGGGAGAAATGAATGAGGTAAAGACCTATAGAATATTGATGCAGAGTGATGATTATCCTGGTGAGCTGAGTTTTCCTCCTAAGCAGATGTGTGATTTTTATCGGATTATACATTACATCTACTCTAGGAGCATGGTAAATAAATCTAGAAGTTTCTCACACCTCACTCACGATGACTATCTTCTTCTAGCCTGGATTATTAGTGGGGAGAAGATCAATATTGGGGATCTTATCTACACTGAGATGAAGGACTTTGTCCTTAACAAGTCCAAATTCACCCCAATTCCCTACCCTCAGCTAGCCACCTACCTTCTTCAGGCACATAATATTGTTCTATTTGAGCCTGGAGAACTCAAGACCAAGGTTCCTGCTTTTGGTCTCACACAGCTCCACAAGATGCAGATCTCTGTTCCCTTCAAGTCATCACAGAAAATCTCTCAGAAGGATAAAGGGAAGCAACCAGCTGCAAGTACCCCTCGAACTCAGGATGAGGCTGAATCTACTGCCGCTCCATCTTATACCCCTAGTCCATCTTTTATGGAGAGATCACTCAGGGAGATGTTTCAGGCTGAGCTTCAAGTGTTTGAAAATAGAGTGTACATTACTGCCAGAGAGTATGGGGAAATCTCTGATAGGAAGTTTGAGGGCATTTCCAAAATCTTAGACCTTCACCGATAAGCCATGATGGTTTTGGAAAAAGAAGTTTCAGAGAGATTTGATTCAGTGGACAGAGAAATTAGAGAGCTTAAAGGGATGGTCACTTCTCTCTGCAACAACTTCACTGCCCCCAGCACAAGCTTCAGCTATGAGGACCTTTTATTTCATCCACCCTCTCCTTCTCACCCTGAGCCTGCACCTCCCTCCTCTCCCTTACCCACTTCTCCTGTTACCACTTCTGCTCCATCTACCTCTGTCCCTACCTCCACTACACTTGCTCTAATCACTGTGCCTCAACCAGTTCCCACCTTACCTTTTCCTACATTTCATCCACTTTCTCGCCTTCCTCCTCTTCCTATTCCATTAACATTTCCCACTGTTTCCACTCCCTCTCCCTCACTTGATGCTGACAAAAAGGGGGAGAAGGACATTGATTGATTAGCTGTTTAATAGTTTTCTGTTGTTTACTAGTAGTTTTATGACATTTTGTGCTGCTTAAGTTTTTTTTTGTCATGTTTCTACCTTGATGAACTTTTTGCTGCCATTACTAATGTACTGATACATTTTACTGATTTTAGCCGTCTGCTTATCTGTTTAATGCTCAATTTTTGATGTTTCTGCTAATGTTTGATTTATACCTTTTACTTATGTTTTGTCATCATCAAAAAGGGGGAGAATGTTAGGATTATGGTTTTGATGATAACAAAGTTAGATTAAAATAGTTAAGTGTGTTGATCGATCATCTGATCAATCAAGTGTTTATTGATAAGCTGTCAGATAAATCTTTAGTGCAAATCAGTAAAATGTTAGATATTTTGATCGATAAGCTGTTCGATAATCCATTGATCGATAATATAAGATGATCGAACAAGTAACAGATAAAAAGAAGTAAATCTGAAGTGTATTTATCGATCACATGATCAATAAATCAGTGATCGATAACAACCTCGATAAATGGTAAGACACTCTACCTGTTCTGCATTTTGATTATGTCATTATTTATCGATCACATTATCGATCATTTGTTTATCGACAATATGATCGAACATGGTGCTCTAACTCTCTGATTGCAGGTACTCATTATAGATTGTTGATCGATAACCTTATCGATCACCAAGTTATCGATCACATGATCGATAATTTTTGTTCTAGCTACTCATACTTAGTTTTCTACAACTAAATTATCGATAACATTATCGATAATCTAACCTTTCTGCATAATATCATTTCAGATAACATGATCGATAAATAGCATTAGAACAAGTTCTTTGCTTCATTATTTATTGATAAGCTGATCGAACATTCATTGATCGATCACCTATTCTATAATTCCAGTTGTCTTTGCTCTTCACTGAAAGCTTTTCACATGACTTTTATCAATAACATTATCGATCATAATTTTATCGGTAATGTGTTCGATCAATATGCACTAAAGTTTCATTTCTGTAACACTTGAATTATCAATAAATTGATCGATCAACAAATATTCGATTAACTGATCGATCATGGAACACTGTCAGTTTAATTTCAGTTAGCTATACTACTTCTCATATTCACCTATCTAGTTACTTCCAGACTGATTTTAGCTTGCATAATCATCATGACTATTTTGCTAAGAGATTTATATTCAAAGGGACTCTGGTTTACATATCAGCATAAGTTTTTTGTTGCATTTTATCGATCACTTGATCGATAAATCAATGTTTCATCATTTGATCGATAATCTTTTTCAACTGATCCAAAGAACTTTAACTCCATTTATCGATAACCTGATCGATCAACTAGTGATCGATCATCACTTCGATCAAACTATCCAGATTATCTTTCTGCACATTTAACAGACTTTTGATTTCACCTGGAATCATTGAGCAATTAAATTATCATTCATTCAATTCTGCTTACACTGCAGGGTCTAACTTATTGAAGTTTAAAATATGGTTACAAGTTACGAAGAGAAGTCATAACGGCTCTTCAACGGTATTACGTAGTCTGTAACCTACTGTGTTAGAAACCTAGAAGCATTAATGGGGGAACTGTTGTAACTGGGAAAACATGCAAATAGAGTCACAACGGCTAGAAGCTCTTCCGTCTAACAGTTACTTAACGACCTCAACTATAAAAGGCGCAAAGAAGCATTAATGAATAGAATTGAATACCCAAGCTACCGTCTGTAATCATCTACTGTTACATTCAATACTCTGTTTCTTCATTATTACTGAGCGTCAGTGTTCATCACTTATTCTACTCTGTAAGAGAGTCAATATCTATCTTTCATTAATCACATCTGAGTGATACTCAAGAGTGTGGATTCTTGAGTGGGCTTATAACCTTACGGGAAGTAAGGGGGAGTGATTGAGTGAATCAATTACTGTACTAAGGCGCCAAGAGCCAATCAATCTTGGAAGATAGTGAAATACTTAAAGGTGTTCTGAGGACTGGATGTAGGTCAAGTGATTAAGACTGAACCAGTATAAACCTTGTGTTTGTCTCTCTACGGTGAAATCTTCCTAAACTTACACTCTCTATTTTCAATGGTATTTACTTTTAATTCTGTAAATTTTTTTACTCACCCAATTCACCCCCTCTTGGGTGAGACTGCCACTAACAAGATTTTGGAATTTGGATTTTACTGGCCTATCCTCTTTAAAGATGCTTATGAGTTTTGTAAGAGTTGTGACAAGTGCCAAAGGTTTAGAGGTAATACTAAGAGGAATGAGATGCCTCAATATCCTATTCTCTTTTGTGAAATCTTTGATGTATGGGGTATAGATTTTATGGGTCCATTCCCACCATCCTCTGGAAATCATTATATTCTCTTGGCTGTGGATTATGTTTCAAGAGGGATTGAAGCTATTCCCATAAAGAAAGATGATGCAGTCACAGTTTCAAAATTCATAAAGTCACATATCTTCACATGATTTGGAATCCCTAAGGCTATGGTAAGTGACTGTGGGACTTATTTTTGCAACAAGCTCTTAAATGGATTGTTCTCTAAGTTTGGGGTTACTCATAAGATGTCCACATCTTATCACCCCTAAACTAATGGTTAGACAGAGGTTTCCAATAGAGAAATTAAATAGATTTTAGAGAAGATAGTTAAACCATCAAGAAAGGACTGGAGCATTATATTGGAAGAAGCTCTGTGGGCCTACAGGACTGCATACAAGACACCCATAGGAATGTCACCCTATAGTGTAGTTTTTGGAAAACCTTGCCATCTCCCGGTTGAATTAGAGCACAAAGCCTATTGGGCAATTAAAGCATGTAATTTGGATTTTGAAGCCACTGCAATGGAGAGGAAATTGCAACTGCAAGAGCTAGAAGAAATTTGAATAGAGGCATATGAGAGCTCTAGAACCTATAAGGAGAAGACTAAAATCATTCATGACAAGGGAATTCTGAGGAAACAATTTCATGTGGGTGATAAGGTCCTATTATTCAAGGCTAAGTTCAAGTTTAAACATGAAAAATTGAAAACCAAGTGGGATGGGCCTTATCTAGTCACCAAAGTACATCCCTTTGGAATGGTTGAATTAATATATGAAAAAAGTGGCCAAAATTTGAAAGTTAATGGTCACCTACTCAAGTTGTATCATGAGCACTTCCATCCCCCATGAGGCTACAAGTTGTTTCTTCCACCTTATCTCATGTGCTTTTATTTGCATATTTGAACTTGTTAAGAGACTAAGTGTGGGGAGAACCCTTTTCTGTTAGCTTAGAAAAATCTTTGTTCGTTTGTTTTCTTTTAGTTGGTTTTCCCTGTTTGCACAGCTCATTAGTTTTGTATTAAGGACAATATAAGAGGCGAATGTGGTTGCTGTTGCTGTTGTCCTATCTGTCCTGTTTTGTTGGAACCTCCAATTCTGAAAATGTCAGTTTTGTCCATTCTTTCCTTTACCACCTTTCCTTACTTATCTTTTGTTCAAATTTGCATTAAGGGCAATGCAAGGATTAAGTGTAGGGGAGTGATTGCTGTGTATGTCTTTTGTGAAAACGTCAGTTTTTCAAAATCTTTTTGAAGATTTAAGCTTGCTTCAAGAGTTTTAATGTTACATCTATGATTATTTTTGATTTGGAAATTGATATCATAAAGTGAAATTTTGTAATGCATTGAGATTAAGCATGATGTGTTCTTTAGCCTAAGTGAATGAATATGGAAGACAAAGCCTAGTTGAAAGGATTCTTTGGGCCTTTATATTCATTTCTGGTGTGTGCATTCACTTATTTCTTATGCTCTCTAGAACTTGTCTTAGTTCTTAATCAAAACCACATGTAACATTTGTATCTCTTGAACATGATTAAGGCATCCATTCAAAATTAGCTACTTAGACCAAATGGCCAACCCCCACGTGATTTATCCCTTGTTACCCATTTGAGCCTTTTAGTTAAATTTTCCATTCATTTTACTCTCATTTATAAAACCTCTTTCCTACAAGGATGCATATTTCATTTTATTAATTCCTTTTAGAATTCACTAGTATTATGATGGATTCAGTTGATGGATTGATATGAGGAAGTGCATACTTGAGCATGGGTGCAAAAAAAGAAAAGAAAAGAAAAGAAACAAAAAAAAAAGAGATGCAAAATGTAAAAGGAAAAAAAAAGAGAATAGAAAAGTTGAAAAGAAATGGAAAAGCAAGAAAGTAAAAGAAAGTGGGAATAAAAGCACCTTTATAGTTTTAGAATTCAAGATCAAAAAATCAAACCTTAAATTGAACATTACTAATACTATTGAATTCTACACATTGATTTGTATATTATCTCTTCCCTCATATGCATTCTTGTGCATTTTCTTCCTACCTTTACATTACAAGCCACAAAAGTCCTCTTGATTCTTGAGTACTTATGTATTTGAGTGGTGGAGAGGTAGAGCTATTACAAGCATATGGTAGAGCATTTGAACAAGTGAATTGAGTAAAAGAACCTTAAACACTTGTGAGTTGAGTGATATATTGATTCCCTTGTGTAGTCTTCCATATTTTGTTCAATTAGATTAAATTGTATATCATTAATTGATTTCTTTGTATTAGAATGTTCCATGGACTGATGTTGGTTAAAGAATCATTGTTGGTTGTATTTGTAACCGGAACTTTTAAGCTTGCTTATTCCTTATCTCTCATCCTTCTCTTTCACATTATGTTTAGACCTGATTTGCCCAGGAGTGCAAAAGCTAAGTGTGGGGGAATTGATAAGCCTTATTATTTGCATATATTTCTAGCCTTAAATTCATACTTTTGCCATTTATACTTGCATATTTTGGGTATAATTAGTTTTCATTGTGCATAAGAGTTGGTGAAAGAGGTCGTGAGGTTTTCTTTGTGTTTTTACATGATTTTATGTGATTTTATTTGTGTGTACTTTTGGTTCCTTGTCTAGTGTGAGTTTCAGGGAGGTTCTTCAGTGTTCTGGCCATTCTGTCTGAGGTGCCACGGCATGTCATCTCAGGCACCGCGACGGATTTGCCAGAGGACTCTCTGGGATAGGCACCATGGCGGATAGTTAAAGGCGCCACGGCGGACCAAGTTTCACAAAGAGCTCAGAGTCACTAATCCAAATGACATCGTATTGGTAAGGCGGCAAGGCGGATGATCATAGGCACTATGACGGAAATAAGCAATTTAAACTAGAAAGCGCGCAACAGAATCTGGGAGGGAATGGAACTGGGTCTTAATGCTCCATTTCAGTTAGCATGCAGATCCTGAACTAATTTTACTGGGATGAAGGTTTCTGGATTCAGACTCCTCTTTATCCATTTCTGTGAGTTGAGATTTGGTTAATTGTATTCAGAAGTTATCTTCTTGATTTAGAGTAATGATGTGTGGTTCTTTAGCTAGGTCTAGTTATGGATTTATACATTGTGATTGAATTCTTGAGAAGTATTGGTTAATATTTCTTTCAAAAGTAGCTGAATCTCCATTTAATCAATCTTACCTCATTAGAAATTAATTCAATTAAAGCTCTTAAATTTTGATTGATGCAAGAAAGGTAATGAAGGCAAAGTTATACCTCCTAGGAATCATTCATCTCATTGATTTCCAATCTCAAAACATTCTCCTTTCTGAATTCTGATTTTTGTAACATTTGATTACAGTCTAGAAATGATTTCATCTCATTTGCCAATGCATTCACCTAATTTCTTTTCTAAGTTATGACTTAATCACTTAATAATACTATTGGACTCTTGAGTTCCTTGAGATCGACCTCTGATTGGAAGCTACTTTGCTGCATTCTTAGAGTATTAAATTTGGTTTTAAATGACATAAGATCAGGCTTACTCTTCCCCAATTATGCTCATACATTTCCATTCATCCCATAAAAATGATAATTAATTACATGGTATCATAGGCATCCATAACATAAATTACATAATAGGAGAATTACACATTGAATTCATTAACATCAATAATTCTCCACTTTCTTCTCCTTGCTTCTCATGCCATTATTGCCCATTATTGATTGACCTGAATGATTGGTTAGAAAGGGGTGAGATTCGGAGGAATCTCAGTAGTAAACGTTACCACACACATGCACAAGATGGATGCTAATGTATGGTATGTAGTTTTCTATAAATTTAACTAGTGACATGCCATCATGCTTTATGCTTGGTACAAAAATGTATGGCCATAAAAACATATTAAAAACAGTATTTTTAGCAACAATCATCATGTCACAACATTATTCAAACAATAAATACAAACTAACACATAAGCATACCACATCAAGCACATAAAAGGGTAAGTTCACTACCTTGTACTTCAAGCTTTCCTTTTGCTTTTCCTTTGACTCCCTGACTTCCCAACCATAAAAGCTTTTATTCAATATCAATCAAACATCTTCTTAGATGTTTCAAGGTCCTAAACATAGTCACATTGATCATATAATCCATTAGCACCAAGAGATTACATAATATTCAAGACCAGCTCTCTTGAACCTCAACTCTTTCTCTTGGTTTTGAAGGGAATTGATAAACGCGCAACGGAAATAAAATAAAAATTTCAATCCCTTACCCGGATCTACCGATCATGTTTAAGTCAAGTAGTAAGAAGCATTACCTTCGGTGTTCGATTTCTTGGTGGCTCAGTGATTCCGTCGTTCAGGATGCCTCTGCTCACCTCCTTTGTCGTTCGAAGTCGACAACTCCGGTCGGCTTCCTCTACCGGTATCTACACGAATAGCTCTCAATCTCGAACGACGTGCTAGCGTCTTTGTCCGTCTAGGGTTTTCAAAGAATCCGTCCTCCCTTCTCTCCTTTTGGCCGTCTCTTATCTGCAAGTGCTTTCACTCTCACACACAAAACCCTAGCTCCTTATATCAATATATAGGATGCTATAGGTTTTATGAATGATATTTAATTTCGAAATTAATTCCAAAATTAATACAATATCAAATATTGCCTAATCAGATAAGAGAACAATTAAATAAATATGGTTTATATTAAATCCGTCTCACAGATTTAATTCACCTATTTATTTAATTCAAAATAAAGATATGACGGAATTAATTTATATAGATTTAATTTATCCTTATAAATTAAATCTAACAATTAATATCTCTTATATTTATATAATATGTATATATATACGAATTTATATATATATATATACACGTCCACCCTATATTATTCATTGAATCTGGACATATCTTAGATTCAATGAATCTGGACATCATAACTCGTGTTGGGCTATTTTGTGTGCGACCCTGTAGGCCCATATGAAGTTGGCAGTGGGCCATTAACTATAATGACTCACAAGTCGTAAGCGGTCTCTAGCAAGACATCACGACTACCCAAATCATATGAGGATCGTTGAACGATGTAACCTTTCATACAACCATATCGCGTCCCTTTTGTCACACGACATTTTGGTCATGGATGAGGCATGGAGAACGTCATCCTCCTATTCATGACCGTTACTTTCTCGATCTCTGAGTAGTCTGAGTATAGAAACGGAACTACCTTTCCATTATAGTATGGCCATACATTTCTTAGACTCACTCATCGAGGGGCCCAGTAATATCTCTCTACGAATGTGAGGGACAAATTCCATCCTGACCATTCACATTCCTCCGCATGAAAAACCACTAAGCCTGAACATAGTCTTTATGATCACTCGGTCAAAAGTGACTTTTGACTAGGTCAAAGCTAAGCATTTCTCATGTAGGAATCCATGATGATCTCAGGTCAAAAGGCACAGTGACATGGTTTATATATGAGAGAAGCTTATGACTTAACCCATGCAGCTTTCTCATAGCGGGTCGGTCCAACACCTTGTACTCTTACATGTGCCTATGACTTTAATTTATATCTCTATATATCTTTAAAGTCATACTGGTCTTATTTCATCTCTGCTCCCACATAGATGACCGACTAGAGACATTTAGGATAAACCATGAGTTATCCAAGGATAGTCATCACAGTAAACATGCAAATAATATGATAACGTAATTAATAAATTCATAAATCAACAATGTTCATAGCAATATGATTGGCCCCTAGGGCACAATTTCCAACAGGTTTTTGGGTTTTCTTTCTAAATTTTCTAACATAAATCTCATCATTTCCCATCCTCAATGTCCATTTCTTGTCAATTGAGACCACTTTAGGTAGCCTTAGATTCAAGAAGATTAAATTTGAAAATTTTGCTTCACGGGTATTGTTCACACAAAAATTCCAGAACTTTTGCTCAACTTTGAAAATTTGTAATTAATTCCAAAAAAATCAAAACTGAGTGGTTCAAAGTCTCACTAAAAGCTCCTTAAGTTCACTTTAAAGGAAAAATAGTTTTAGGAACTAGTTCTATGCGAAACAGTACCAAAATTGTATGGAATTCACTACTCTTCCAATGGTTAAAAACTGTTTCCAGATTTTAAATCCTAACTTTGGAAAATCACCAAAAATCATACACATATCCAAATGAAGTGTTCTACTATGGATTTAAATCTTAGAAAGTGTACTTTAATCATGCAAAATTTTAGAATTAGATACAAATAGTAACTTATTCGAAATAAGAATCAAGGCAGATGCTATAACCATCACATACCTTGATCTGGAAGCTTGAATCTTGTTCATTCTTCTTGGTCTTCACCCCCACATTTTTCTCTCTAAATTTTGGCAGATTTTTTTCTCTACAAATGGATGCCAAAATACTCTTCCAAGATGGGGTATTTATAGCCAAAACTTTGGCTTGAATGGACCAAAATGTGCTTGGTGGCTGATAGAAAGAGTAAGGGTAAACTTGGAAGTTCAAGTGGATTTTTACATCATCCTTACATCATTCTTCTAGAAGGCGCCAAGTGTCACAAATGTGATGGAGGAAAAGGGAGATTAAATCCTAGCTATTAGATCAAAACTTAGTCCTTAAGTTTCCTCCCAATTTACTTGGCTCATATTTCTCCGACTTTCTTGACAGCCTTTTGGAGCTTAAAAAATTATTCTGTCAACTTCATAAATTCCCTTTAGTTCTAGAGAATATCTATAAATTTTCTCAATCCATAACACTTCCTTTAAGCCTTGCATAAAAAGCATTTACTAAAATGCCCTTTTAACAGCATAATCGGCTTTTAAATTTATTAAAGCCATTCCACTGGCCTTTTGGTTACAAGACTAATTTTATGAATTAGTAAACCCTTCAAACATTTAAATTCATTTTTGCGTACATTTTTTAGGTCTCTTGTTATTTTAAATAATTACCTCAAACGGAGTACTTTTTACCAACCATAACCTTATAAATTCCATTTCAGTTGCCTCAGGGGTATTTTTATCATTTCTCTTCACCAAAGAGTCTTAGAATATTATTCCCCATTTTCTGGGATTTTCTTGGAATTTTCGTGTACTTTCTATTTTTACCCTTAATGACCGTAACTTTGTGAATTAACAGTTTAACCCCTGCTTGGGCTTGACCTCATAAAACTATCTCTTTGAGGCTTTTAACTTAACCTTTGGCATGTATCTAGCTTCTTTTCTCTTTCAGGACCTTTGAGACTTTACTAAAACCTCTAACTTTGGTTATACTTTAGCCCCTTAAAACTTTTACTTTGCTGTTTAGTCCCTGAAATTGCTCTGGCTTCCTTTCTCATCTTTGGGACCTTTGCTAAAAAGGGTCTAGTAGCCTATCCAATTCATGTCATTTTTGGTACTTTTCAACCCAAAAGTTGGGATGTTACACCAATTGAGGAGGATATTTTGCAAAGATAACTAGTTCAAGCCAAGGATAACATCAATATCACAAAAAGGCATGCATATGAGGTCAACGTAGTGCAACAATAGGTATACCAGACAATACAGTTCAAATAAACACTAGAAGTTAAAATGTTAGTTCCAATGGGAGTAGAAACACATAAATCATCCAACAATGTATTGATGGCAAGACCTAAGCGCTTAACGCAATCATACGATATAAACAAGTGGCTAGCACCCATGTCAAACAATACATCCACAAGGTAACCATTCACAGTAACTGTACCTTGAATTATCTCGGGTGACTTATAAACCTCTTCTTGATTGGGGGCGAATACCCTGCCCTGAGCCTGAGGTCTACCTGTACTGTCGGCACTTTACAGGCACTTCCTAGCAAAATGTCCGGGCTTTCCGCATTTGTAGCACATGTTCTGACCCAGGGTGCACGGCCTCTCTCTGTGATTTCTACCGCAGTACTCACACTCTCATCCTTAGCGAACATTTTCCATACTTTCTCGTCGGGCTTCCTGCCTCAATCTTTTGTTCCAGTTAAACCTCCTTCTTTTCCCGCTACCACTGAAGAAGGTGCCTTCCTAACCTGGTCTTGCTCTTAGCTTCTCAACTCTTGGGGTTGCCTTAGCCAGCTCTATATGATTCTCGTCGGCACTTCTCAGCTCTTGTACTCAGTGATACGGTAGACTTTCACTGCCTCATTGAAAACCTCAAGTTATTGTGGGGCCACTTTCTCTCTTAACTCAGGCTTTAGCCCTCTAATCATCTTTTCTGTGAACCAGCATTCATCGTTCATGTGTTGGAGATATGTGGAATACCTGGACAATTTAATGTATCTGGCCAAGTATTTTATCAAACAGTTCATTGGCTGCCTATTTAATGGTGAGAAACTTTGCTTCCTTCTCATCCCTGATGGAACAAGGGAAATATTTTAGGAAGAACTATTCCTTGAAAACTTTCCAATTAATAGGGGTTGCATTTGCTTGGAAGACTAGCTGTGTATTCCTCCACTATCTGTCTACCTCTCCTTCAAGTTTGTATATCGCCATCTAGGCCTTCCTTTCAGATGGATATTCTAGGATGTTAAAAATCTTCTCTAGTTGAGTTACCCAGTCCTTGGCCACTTGTACATCAAATATGTTAGATATGATTAGTTTTGATGATGTCAAATAATAGAGCAAAAGTTTGCATAATACTTTAACTAACTGTCGAATTTAATATCTTTTGTAGTTACTTCACAAAAAGAAAAGAGTTATTATGTTAAACTTTGAGTTATAGAGATATGATCAAGAGAAAGAAGAAGAAGAGGATTGAGAAAAGAAGAACTTGCAAGATCAAATGGAAATATCAAGATTCAAATTCATAGATTTGATATTGGGAAGTTCCTATGCTCAATTAGAAGTTTGTATGGCTCAATCAGAAGCTAAAATGCACAAACCAGAAGTTATATCATTATATATTGAGTCACCCTTCATATAAACATTGAAAATAAGCTTCAGAGGTGATTTTCAAGGGCATTTATCGATCAATAACTCGATCAGCCTCTTATCGATCAATTTATCGATAAAACACATACTTTGTTATGCTCTGTTTTTCATTCGGCTCTGACATAGGTTTGGTATTTCTCTAATATCTCTTAAACCACATATTATGATTACTCAAATAGCTCTGACAAAGGTCAATTTTGAGTAATCATAGATTTATGATTACTCAAAATTGACCTTTGTTTTGCTTGAATCAGAATTCGAATTTATTGAGGCAAAGACCAGAAGTTCTACATTGATCGATTAAGCTATCGAGCTATCACACCTTACTATGGAATCCACTTAGAATTTAATTAAAACCATTTTAGACCACATTGGATGGTCTTGGGCTCAATTTTCACGTTAAAAATGCTAAATTTCTGATTTTTACTGTTTATCAGGTAAAATTCAGTTTTTCTTGCTCAACTTCAAAAATTCATAACTTATTCCAAAAAAATCCAATTGGGGTGGTTCAAAATTATATTTAAAGCTATTTAAGTTATATTTCAAGGAAAAATAATATCACGATCCATTTCCATATGAAAAAGTGTCAAGTTTTGTGAAATGCAACACTGTCCATTTGCCAAAAACCTTTTTTCCCAGATTCTGACCTTTAATTTTGAAAAATCATTAAAATTCGTATACTTGGAAATTTTTAATGTATTAGCTATAAAATTGAAGCTCAGGATGTTATCTACAATCATGTCAAATTTCATAATTAAACACGTCTGTGAGCATAATCAAAAAGTTGCACGAACATGGTAGTGTCAGTGTGCTTACAGCACTGCTAGCTTAATATATACATAACCAAAAAGGGTCCACAAATTTTATGGCAAAAGACCATACTTTAGCCTCCAATCTGCAGCTTACTCATAGGAGTTTTAGGCTCTAAAATGTTAGATTATATTTAGGGGATGAGATTTTAAGAAATCCCAGTAGCAAGATCAATCAACCAAACATTAACATGCATCATTATAAAGCATTTCAACATTAGCTATCATAGGAGAACTAATCTTTTATAAATAGGCAACTGAAAGAGAGCCTTTTCTTGTCGTTCGCTTAGAGGTTCTCGCTCAAAAATTATCCAAGCTATGCAGTAGTGCAAACTCGGGTCGTTCTCTTTTGGGAGCCTAAATTAGATGTCTAAGTTAGATTAATGCTATGCAGAGTAATGAAAAAGGGGTTTTTGGTGTTTTTATCCATTGATGAAATGCTAAAACTAAATGCAATTAATTCGAATCTAAGTGACTATGTTTTTGGATTTTTCTAGATAGTAGTAATGAAGTGAAATTAATGATATGTAATCTCTTGAATATAGCTTTGAAGCAATCATAGTTCAAAATAAGTATGGGAGTAGAAATCACCAAGTTTTCTAAATGAAACACCTTAAAGAACTCTTTAAGTCTAGGATCTTAATCAATGGTACCCATTTCATAAGATCCTATTAAGCTCACTTAGTGTGTGTATTAAGATTAATTAATGCACTTGGTTAAATGCAAGCCCAGATAACTCAACAATCACACATTACCATGCAAGACAGAGAGTATCAAAAGAGTTGCATAAAAACATACATGTAACCACATGTATTGAAGCTCAAATTCAACACTAATAATCCAATACACAAGACAATCATCCAGAATTGATTACAACCATAATCAAAATAGTTCAGCCCAAATTTACAAATCCTAAGACCTAGAAATTCATAAACAAAGAACTAGAACTTATAGATGAAGCTAACTCCCCTTTGAAGCTTTGTGAACTCATGCTTCTTCCACCATATTCAAGAGTTGAGAAGCTTAGCTAGTCATAACTCTTGAATCAACTCCAACCAGATATTGTTCTTCAGCCATGGTAGCAGCAGATGGAAGAAATGGAAATGGGATTAGGGTTTCTAAGGTGGAAATGAGAGAAAAGGATGAAAGATACGTAGGTGGTGGCTGAATGATGGAGTGTTCCCTCAAAAATAGGGTTTCTAAGGGTTTAAAGGGTCCATATGGGTCGGATCATATGATTAGAGGCTCCATTTTCGCGTTCTGATCCGGATCTGGCGTTGCTGATACGAGTCTTTCGCCGCGACGAAGGTATACCTTCGCCGCGGCGAAGCATTCCCGAGAGGAGCTCCGCCTAATCTTGTGTGTTCGCCGCGGCGAACTCTGCCCGAGAGATCACTGGTGAGATTTCCATTTTGGCGCCGCGACGAAGAATTCTCTTCGCCGCGGCGAAGTGTGTTAGTGCTGATACTCTGATCTTGTGTTGTGTCATCCTTTGGTCTTTGATCTTAGCTCCAATTCTCAAGTGTCCTACAATAAAAAGCAACAATTTGAAGCATCAATTGTCCTAGAAATCAACTGAATACAATTAATAACCAATTATGACAATTTTACCCTCAAAAAGATACTAACTCAAAGTAAGGACTCTTAATCTAAATTAAGCACAATTATCATTAAAAGGAGCCAAAATCTATGATAAATACCCTTAAAATGATATGAAATAACATAGAATAATTGGGCTAAATCAAATCCCCCACACTTAAACCTTTGTACTCCTGGACAAAGGCAATACAAAACTGAAGCAAGAGAATAGTATTGATACAAATGGGAACCCCTATGAATTCAAAGTAAGAAAGCAGTAGTGCCATTAATCCAACTCTTAAATAAGCATCCATAGTGATCTAGGTTAATGAGAAGGGATTAAAGTAGAGTACAATCAATGCAATGGGAATGAGCAAAAGAGAAAACACTCAAGATATAAATTGTTTCACTCTACTCACCAAGTTGGGGTAATTTTCTCTCAAATCCACTTAATCAACCACTTTGCCATAAGCTTGTTAAAATCCTACATCTCCACTTTTAATGCACAAATGCAATGATCAAGAGGACTTTTAAGGTTATGATAATGGGAAGGGTTAAATGAAATAAGATGAGGTGAAAAGATATGAAATGATTAAGCACCAAGCATTTTAGAAAAGGTTTCCAACTACATTTACTCTAATCTCTTAAAGCACAACTTTGTTCTTCAAACCACCAATGAATTGCCTTATTTCAACATTTTATTCTATTGGTACCATTTTATTTTGATCTTTCTTTCTTTGGCTTTTCTCAAGCATTTTCTTCTATTTCTTTGCCTTTTTCTATTTCTCTTTTCTCTTTTTTTTTTATGCAATTCAAAACCCAAGAAGACAAAGTTTAACACATCATGAATAGAATAGTAAAAATGTTGGAAACTTGAATGTATAATGCATCTCTTGGCACTTAAGAAAAGATGAAGGCTCAAATGGTTAGCAATGGATAAAATCATATGGGTTTGTGTTTGGAATGTAAGGGTTTAGAAAAGAATGCCTCTATCATGCTCATCACATTAAATGCAACTAAGTCTTGATTAAGAATTAGAACAAGTTCTAGAAAGTGGAAAATGTAAGTGGATGCAACTCACTATGAATGAAAATTAGGCTCAAAGAATCTTCCAACAAGGCTAAATCTCAAATGCTCATGCACAAAGATTAATTGTACTCCAAATTAATCACAATGCATTAACCCAATCAATATAAAAGCAAGCTTGAAGAATTGTGACCAATGAAACTAAAACAATCAACTTTGAACAAATAGCAATTCTCATGAGTATCAATACAAGTTCAAAAACATTTACCAAAGTCCAAGAATACACAAATTCAAGTGTAAGTTACTTGAAGCAAAATTTTCAAAAATTTTAACTCAAAAATCTTCTAATTATGTTCGAAAATCAATCAAAATTTTGAAAATTTTTAGAAAACCAGATTTTTCATTCATTAAGCACAGAAAAACACAACACAATTATTGAATATCAATCCCTTGGTTCCCTCCCCCACACTTGAACAAAGCATTGTCCACAATGCTTGACCAAGTAGACAATTAAGCACAAAGGAAGAAAGGAAGAAGACAAGAACATAGAGGGGAAAATTAATAAAATAAAAAAAAAACTATAAGCTAAAACTAAACTACTTTTTCCTACTGGTAAGCTCCTTCCCTCACACTTATCTCACTAACTCATGCAACAATCTAATCAATCAAAACAAAGCAAAACATGGTAAACAAGATAGGTAAAGGAAAGAAGCGACCTGAGGTGTCATGGAGGCTGATAGCTCTCCTTAAAGAAACGAAGGCGCTCCTTTTTGACTTGGAAGAACCGGCCTTCAGCATCCTTTATCACAACCTTCCTACGCTGGCATGTTGACTGAACTTCAAAAGGTCCAATCCATTTGGCCCTTCTCTCAGCCTTTGGAGTCTGATAAGTGGACAGTAGACCCCATACCTCAGTACCAGCTTTAATCTTCACAGCCTCCTCAGGGGTTGATAGAAAAGGGTCTTCATAGACTAGATCAATGACCTTGTAGTGGTCAATGGAGAGAGGAGGGAAAGTGGCAGAAGGTTTCTTCATTTTCTTCTTCTCCTTAAAATAGAGCTTGAAAGATGTAGGCTCTTTGCTCTTTTCCTCAGAATCCACTTTCTTTCTATCAATAAGAGCAGCCACCATCTCCTGATAGGTTGTCTCAGTTGAGGGTGTAGAGATGGTAGGGTGGATAATAATTGGAACTGTAACAGGTCCATGCACAGTATTCAGGGCACGCAGCTCCCTAAAAAGGTTGAAATATTTCTTTTCCTTGGAAGTCTTTTCAGCTCTACTAACACCTGTAACATCATCAAAAACAAAGCCTTTCTCGAGCTTATGAGGGTTAGTAGAAGACTTCGCAAATGCAACATCAGTAATAACATAATCAGATGGAGTGGAAAGGGTGTAATCTGACTGATGAACAGCAGAACAGTCCACGTCACTACCATTTAAAAGGGAGGGGGAAGCAGAATCAAAAATAGGGGATGAAACATGCATCTCATTAACATTATCAAGCTTATCTATGAACAACCCATCAATAACATTAACATCACACATAGAATAGTCTTCATGCGGTTGTTTCATTTGTTCATACATATTAAAATATGCAAATTTATCCCCAACAGACATAGTGATAGAACCCTTTTGCATGTCAATATTGGTATTAGAAGTTCGCAGAAAGGGTCTACCCAAAATCAGAGTTCCATCCCCACCTTGTTCATTAGGCATATCCAAAACATAGAAGTCAGCAGGAATAACTAAATCTTTCACCTTCACAAGAATATCCTCTAAGAAGCCATGTGGATACCTCACAGTCCTATCAGCTAACTGAAGCATCATGGTGGTAGGTTTGAGGTTTTTGATTTGTAAAGACTCATACATTGATTTAGGCATAACATTAATTGCAGCACCTAAATCAAGTAAAGCTTTAGGAATGGTTGTCCTACCCACAGTACAATGTATAGTAAAGGAACCGGGGTCTTGACACTTAATTGGGAGTTGTGGTTTAAACAAGGCAGAAACACTCGAGGGTAATTGAACTCTTTCATTAGGTTTAAACTTCCTCTTATTTGTGCACAACTCTTTCAAAAATTTAGCATACTTAGGGATCTTCTTAATCAGTTCAAGCAAGGGTATATTAACTTCAACTTTTCTAAATGTCTCAAGCAACTCATTATCTTGTTTTTCATTAGCAATTTTCATGCTCTTTAAGTAAGAGTGAGGAAAAGGGAGTTCATTGAGATTTACCTCCTTACCTTCATTGCTTAAGGTTCCATTAGTGCTTGTCTCTTGTTGCTTCTTGCTCTCCTTGCTTTTGTGCTCTTTAGTGGACTCCTTTTTGAGTAGCTTCGTTTCTTTAGAGCTTTCAGACCTCTTGGGTGGATTCTCAACCTCAATCTCTCCATCCACCTCTTCATCATCACTTAAGCCTTGAATAGGTCCAACTTTCTTTCCACTTCGTAGACATATGGCATTCACAGACTTAGGATTAATGACAGTGTTGGAAGGCATAGTTCCTGAATTCTTAGCTTGTTGGTCACTTATATTATTAGATAATTGAGTGACATAAGAACTGAGGTTGTTGGTCCTGGTTTCCATTTGCTCCATCTTACTTTCAATAGAGGCAAATCTTGCTTCAGACCTAACTTCATTCTTTGAGATATTATCATTCATCACTTGAATGCCTTTGAGAATTTGACCAAGCTTATCATCATCTCTAGCATATTGCTCTTGAGGAACCATGGCTCTAGAAGTACTCCCCTTGAAGTTATTATTGTTGTCCCCATTGCTCCATCTGAAATTTGGATTAGCCTTCCATCCTTCATTGTAGGTGTTAGAGTAGGGATTCCATTTTGGATCATGGTTTGGTCTCCCATGAAAGACAGCAGACACCTCTTCAAGAGTGTTAGGGCATAAGCTGCTGACATGCTTAACAGACCCACAAGTGTCACAGCTTGGAGCAACTAAAGCTTGAGAAGTGGAAGAAGTCCTTTGAACACTCAAATTCTTCAATTCAGCAGTGATCAAAGACAATTGAGATGTCACTTGGCTTCCCAAAGAATCTACTTTTGATTCCAAAGCGTCCATTCTTCTACTATGCACCGAAGCAACTCCCATCTCATGGACTCCTCTAGTATCTCTCACACCATGTTGTTGATGATTCAGGGCCATCTTCTTTATCAAATCCCAAGCCTCCGCAGCAGTAGAGTCTATCAAAGATCCTCCTGATGCAGCATCCAACATACCCTTCTCTTGGTTCTTCAACCCATCATAGAAGTACTGCACCAGTTGCTCATCCGGAATTTGATGATGTGGGCATCTTGAAAGTAGGTCCTGAAATCTATTCCAGTAATCATAGAGGGATTCATCGTAGTCTTGCTTGGCAGAATAAATCTCCTTCCTCATTGATGAAGTACGAGAAGCCGGAAAGTATTTCTCCAAAAATGCCTTCCTTAAGTTCCCCCAGCTATGGTATGCATCAGCTACATGTCTTGGAAGACTCATGTACCATTCCCTAGCCTTGCCTTCCAAGGATAGATGAAAAACCTTCCATAGCACTTGGTCCAACGATGCTCCCACAGGCTTCATACTCTGACAAATCATGGAAAGAGATTGCAGATGGAGGTATGGGTCTTCTCCTGTCAAGCCATGAAATTTAGGAAGAGAGTTAATCAATAAACCCTTAATCTCAAAATTAACTTCAAAATTTGGACATGCAGCAGTAAATGGGTCAAAGTTAACATCAGATGTGGTGGCTTCCTTAATTGTTCTTCTTCTAGGGTTCCCATTATTTTCTCCCACTCTCTCTTACTCACCATTTCCTCCATTGCCTCCATTCCTTACTTGGTTGGCATTGGGGTTAGGATGAGGTTGGTTTTGTGGTAAATCAGCCATTATCTCTTGGTCAGTAGGTTCACTCTCACTACTGGATAGGCTAGATTCCACTGAAATATTCTCTTGCTCGATCACCAACTCACTTGTCCCTCCGACTCTTTTCTCTCTTCTTATCTCTGTGAGTCTTCTCTCAATCTCAGGGTTATAGGGCACAAGCTTGGTTTTTCGTGGCATGCAAAATAAGTATCACAAGAGAAAAAGTAACAAAATTGACTTGCAGCACACAAAGTCAAATAAAAGTATGCAATGTGATGGATGCAAGTGTATGGTGTGAGTATGAAAGTATATGGATGAGTATGAGTATGTATGGATGAGTATGAGTATGTATGGGTGGGGTATGAGTATGTATGCACAGATAAAGAAGCAAAATGTAAGTTTTAAAAACTTCCAGAGATGTTGGCCGCGGTGAAAACAGGGGTTGGCCGCGGCGAAAGTTGGCAGAGAAGACCAGATGTCTGATCGCAAGGAGTTGGCCGCGGCGAAAACAGAGGTTGGCCGCGGCGAAAGTGTCCCGAGAGAAATCCTTCAGTTTTTCAAATATTTGGCCGCGGCGAAAGAACAGGTTGGCCGCGGCGAATGTGTCCCGAGAGGATTCCCTCAGAAATTCAAAAGGTTGGCCGCGGCGAAAGGTAATGTTGGCCGCGGCGAAAGTTGACAGAGTGCTTATCAGACACTGGACTTCACTGATGCAACGTGGGAGATGCTGAAAATCAAGAAAATCAGTATATTTGTTTGTATTTCCAAAAATTTTGATGCTATGCAAGATGAAAACCTATACTATGAACAAATATGCAACTAAACTATCCTAAATGCTACCCACAAAGATCAAAACTTCAATCAACAATCAAATAGCACAAGCTAACCTAGAGAACCAATTTCTTGGCTCCCCGGCAACGGCGCCACTTGAAAGAGAGCCTTTTCTTGTCGTTCGCTTAGAGGTTCTCGCTCAAAAATTATCCAAGCTATGCAGTAGTGCAAACTCGGGTCGTTCTCTTTTGGGAGCCTAAATTAGATGTCTAAGTTAGATTAATGCTATGCAGAGTAATGAAAAAGGGGTTTTTGGTGTTTTTATCCATTGATGAAATGCTAAAACTAAATGCAATTAATTCAAATCTAAGTGACTATGTTTTTGGATTTTTCTAGATAGTAGTAATGAAGTGAAATTAATGATATGTAATCTCTTGAATATAGCTTTGAAGCAATCATAGTTCAAAATAAGTATGGGAGTAGAAATCACCAAGTTTTCTAAATGAAACACCTTAAAGAACTCTTTAAGTCTAGGATCTTAATCAATGGTACCCATTTCATAAGATCCTATTAAGCTCACTTAGTGTGTGTATTAAGATTAATTAATGCACTTGGTTAAATGCAAGCCCAGATCAACTCAACAATCACACATTACCATGCAAGACAGAGAGTATCAAAAGAGTTGCATAAAAACATACATGTAACCACATGTATTGAAGCTCAAATTCAACACTAATAATCCAATACACAAGACAATCATCCAGAATTGATTACAACCATAATCAAAATAGTTCAGCCCAAATTTACAAATCCTAAGACCTAGAAATTCATAAACAAAGAACTAGAACTTATAGATGAAGCTAACTCCCCTTTGAAGCTTTGTGAACTCATGCTTCTTCCACCATATTCAAGAGTTGAGAAGCTTAGCTAGTCATAACTCTTGAATCAACTCCAACCAGATATTGTTCTTCAGCCATGGTAGCAGCAGATGGAAGAAATGGAAATGGGATTAGGGTTTCTGAGGTGGAAATGAGAGAAGAGGATGAAAGATACGTAGGTGGTGGCTGAATGATGGAGTGTTCCCTCAAAAATAGGGTTTCTAAGGGTTTAAAGGGTCCATATGGGTCGGATCATATGATTAGAGGCTCCATTTTCGCGTTCTGATCCGGATCTGGCGTTGCTGATACGAGTCTTTCGCCGCGACGAAGGTATACCTTCGCCGCGGCGAAGCATTCCCGAGAGGAGCTCCGCCTAATCTTGTGTGTTCGCCGCGGCGAACTCTGCCTGAGAGATCACTGGTGAGATTTCCATTTTGGCGCCGCGACGAAGAATTCTCTTCGCCGCGGCGAAGTGTGTTAGTGCTGATACTCTGATCTTGTGTTGTGTCATCCTTTGGTCTTTGATCTTAGCTCCAATTCTCAAGTGTCCTACAATAAAAAGCAACAATTTGAAGCATCAATTGTCCTAGAAATCAACTGAATACAATTAATAACCAATTATGACAATTTTACCCTCAAAAAGATACTAACTCAAAGTAAGGACTCTTAATCTAAATTAAGCACAATTATCATTAAAAGGAGCCAAAATCTATGATAAATACCCTTAAAATGATATGAAATAACATAGAATAATTGGGCTAAATCAGCAACCTCAACATGCAAGGCCATGGCAATAATTGCAAGGAGCAACCATATCACAACATCATAGTTCAACCATATAATAGCAAGCATACATGCCATAAATAACAATGCAAAGTTAACATTAATGGCTAATTAGATCCCACTACCTTAATCCAATACTTTTTGTTTTCTTGTTGTTCCTTCTTGCTTCCACAAGTGCCAAACCCTAAGATGGAAATCCACAAAAAGGGTAGCAAGAATCATCAACCATTCCTCATAAAATCAATAGCATAACTCAAGTAACTCCTAAGCCCCTTAAAGCTTCCATCTTTGTTCTTGAATTTTTAGAGTTGGTTTCTATAAATCCTAAAAATTCCCTCTTGACTCAACCCTACATGATTTTTCATGTAGATTCCAAATATCTACTTGGATTTAACAAAATAAATTTCCTTCCTTCAGTTTCAGTCTGGCTGAACCCTTAGGGTTTAAAACTCAAAAATTGCAACTTGGCTTTTATGGCTTCTAACACTTGTTCTTTAGGTTTACCCTTCACTATTTTTTATTTTGAACACAATGGAAGCCTCAAAAATTTGAAAAACATATCCTAGGATTCAAATTTTGCTTTGGCCAAAAATAACACTCAAGGAAATAACCATGAAAAATGCTTCAAAACCAACTATAATCACTTGCAAACACTACAATCTAACTTGTGTTGTTGTGTCTTAGTAAGACCTAACAACCAAACTCCCTTCCCCTTTTATTATTCAGTTTGGCCAACCATTAAAGAGAGAGGGAACAGATTTTTCAACCATAAAAGAGAAGGAAAACAAGGCAAGAACATATCTAGAACTAAGAACTCACCTTCAATCCTTGATTGAATGACCAAAGTTGATGCCTTTCTCTTGGTTTTCGTTCAAGCTCTCTCTTTTTCCCCTTTCTTCTTGCTTGGCTGAAACTTGGATCAGATTTACAGGAGGAGAAGCTCATTCAATGCACACAAAATATCCCACCAACCATCATTAATGAGGAGCCAAGTGTCAAGTGCCTACTTAGTCTTGCATTTTCCCTTTAATTAACTTAATGACAATTAAAATTAATTTCAAAAGTCAAGATCCTCTCCATTGGTAGCTTGACACTTGGAAAGCTTTAATTACTATCCATTAAAGGCTTGAAAAGTGGCAACTTATGGGCCAAGCAAAGTGCAAGACTCTACTTCTTGCTTTATCGCTGCACTTTTACTCCGGGTTTAACTTCTTTTCTACAATTACAGTACTTTGGCCTTTGTAATTATTTTTTGTCAGATCCATAAATTATTCTCCTCATTTTTGTCTTTCCAAATTGCCCTCTTTGTCTCAAAATTAATTTTCCAATAATTGAATAAAAAGGAAAACTAATTTCCTTCTCTTTATTGATTTTTCACTTTTTAGAGGAATTAGGAAAAATCTTGGACACTTGAGGGTCCTATTTTAATTCCATAATCTCTTGTAATTCCTTGGGATATCATAGGAATTTTCTTGGGATTTTATTCTTCTTAAAAATATTTATTTGGAATTTTCCAAATAAAGACCTTAAACTAGCTTAAATTGCTCTTAAATTCCTTTGTAATTTCTCTAAGGGCAAATTGGTCATAAAACCAATTTTATAATCCCATATAATTCTCAAGGAACATTGTCCTTATTTTTTCTTAATTTTCTGAGACTCAAAACTATTTTTCCATAATTATTTTTGACCAATTTTCCTTAATTAGTCAAACTTTTCATAATTGACCTAGAAAATTATAATAATTATTTTCCACCAAAATTCTTCTATTTCTCCTTGTCATTTTTGGCCTTTAAACATTTAGGGATATTCTTATTCCTAATTGCTATATTACTGGATGTGACACGAGCAACATGCTACTCAAACATATTATTGCATAAAAGCACTAGAAGAAATGAAGAAATGAAAAGCTATTACCAGATGTTACTCGAAGCCAATTATCAAGTAAACTGATGTTCAAGTTGATGATCAAGCAACTACATACTCAATCACTTTATCGAGTTCCTGGTACTATCTCTTCAATTCTTCTCTTATATCTTCACTTGCATTTCTAAGGTGCTCAAGCTATAGTCTATCCTTGAAAATATGAAAGTACAAGTAATCGATAACATTATTGATTAAAAGTTAATTGATAAGATATTTGATCACTGATAGAATTGTTTAAGTGTAAGATCTTACAGTAAGTTATTGATCATTTAATCAATAATTGGTTGATTGATAAGTTGTCAAGAAAAAGGAATAAACTTCATTTTGTGTAACAATAGGAATATCGATCACTAATCGATCAAGTCATGATCGATCAGGACTTAGATAATCTAGTAAGCTTCCTTGACTTATTTACTCTATTGAACAGTTCGCTTGTTATCAATCAATTTATCGATTATTATTTTATTGATAACTTGTTCAAACATTGTATGGTAATTTACTTCTAATTAATTGATAATGTATTCTGTCAAAATTTTCTTTCAAGGTCTTTAATCGATCAATTGATAGATCAATTGTTTTTTGATTAAATGATCGATCATCATCACCTTCACTGCACTTGCTTGTTTTAAGCCATTTTCAGATCACCTGATCGATCACTCATTTATCGATAAAAAGATCGATCATTCAAATCTCTGAATCTTTTGTTTTCACATAACTTGATCGATTAAAGTCTTTCCTGGTCTTTTTTAAAAAGAGATTTTAATGATATTTTATCGATCACTTAATCGATTAATCTTTAATCGATCACTTACTCGATCATCTTAGGATTTGTGCTCTTTATGAATATCTTTGTTAAACTTCATTTTATCGATCAAATTTTCTATCATCTGTTTATCAATAATATATTCGATCAACACTCTTTGAAAATCTATTTCTCTCATACTTAGCTCTATCGATAACCTGATCGATCAAACAGTTTTTGATCACCTTTTCAATCAGTGAATTGGTTCATTTCACAACAGCTATTCACGATGTTCTTCAAAATCTTTCATCTTTTTATCTTTAAGCTTTTCTCAGCCTTTCTTTTGCACACAACTCTCTATTGAAAGGATATAAATGCAAACATAACTTGAAAAAGATTATCCTTGTATAATACATGTTCGATCATCTGTTAATCCATATATTACTCGATAAATGCATACATCTGTTAAGTTTATTTCTCTTGTAATTAGTCGATAATAGAATTGATCAAAGGATTATTGATCAAGTAAGTTCATCTTACTTTCTATATATCCGAATATCTGATGATTGATTTTATGTTTTTCAACTTATTGTTTCTAAGATTATCATATACTTATCACTTGATTTGAGGAAGATTATTTTAGGTAAAGAGCCACAACAAATTTATGATGTGAAGAATCAACTTTTGTCAGAAGCTTCCAATAGCTAGTTTCAACGGTCATATTCTTCAAGCCAAATGGGAAGAAAATGCTCAACGGTCAAGTACCCAACATCATCTATAAATAGAAGAGCATTCAAAACAAGAAAAAGGAGAAGAGTCTGAGCTTATAACATCAAATGCTAAAATGACAAATCAACATATTCTTATTTAGAGCTCTGAGAGAAAACTCCCTTTCTGTGTACTTCAAAGACTGTAACACATATATTCCTAAGATAAAGAGGAGAGTTTCCCAAACGTGCTTAAGATTCATCTATCACTTCTTTGAGAGATGAAATATTCAATCTTCATTATCATTATCAGATTGTATCGTTACAGTGTGTAAGGGGGAGTATTTAGCTTAGTGTGAGGTTGTTGTTGAATAAACTGGTTAGTCTAAGGATTGTAAGTGGCGTCACAAGTGTCCAGATCAAACTTGTGGTTGTAGTGGTTCTCAAGTACCAGTGTTAACTTAAGGGAGATAGTGGATTGATTGAAAATCTTAGGGGGAGCCTGGGAACTGAATGTAGGTCAGTGAGAACCAAACCAGGATAAATCACCGTTTGCATCTTCTCTTCCCTTACCTCTTTATATTTCCAGCTAAACCATTTTACTACTATGATTATGCTTATGTCAATTTATTGTTTTTATACTCAAAATTTATTATGAATTTCATTATATTATGAAAAGGGTTTTGGTTTTAATCAACACCCAATTCATCCCCCTCTTGGGTGATCAGCCATACTTATAAAATGTCCCCTCAAAAGTTAAAGGGTAATGTTTCTCAAATCTGACAATCCACTGCTGTAGTATATCAGGTTCCACAGTAGGTTGCAGTCTTATAGGAGCTGTTTCCTGGGGTTGCTGGTGTGGTTGTTGAGCAGTTTAGGTTGTCCCAACTATACCTTGTTTAGGTTGTTGATGTTGGAAATTGTGCCCAAGGGGCCAATCATTGTGTTATGAACATTGTTGATTTATGGATTTCTTAATTATGTTATCACATTATTTGTATGTTTACTGTGATGACTATCCTTGGATAACTCATGATTTATCCTAAATGTCCCTGGTCGGTCATCTATGTGGGAGCAGAGATGAAATAAGACCAGTATGACTTTGAAGATATATAGAGATATAAATCAAAGTCATAGGCACATGTAAGAGTACAAGGTGTTAGACCAACCCACTATGAGAGAGTTGCATGGGTTAAGTCATAAGTTTCTCTCATATACAAACCATGTCACTGTGCCCTTTGACCTGAGATCATCATGGATTCCTACATGAGAAACGCTCAGCTTTGACCTAGTTAAAAGTCACTTTTGACCAAGTGATCATAAAGACTATGTTCAGGCTTAGTGGTTTTTTATACGGAGGAATGTGAATGGTCAAGATGGAATTTGTCCCTCACATTCATAAAGAGATATTAGTGGGCCCCTCGATGAGTGGGTCTGAGAAATGTATGGCCATACTATAATGGAAAGGTAGTTCCATTTCTATACTCAGACTACTTAGGGATCGAGAAAGTAACGGTCATGAATAGGAGGATGACGTTCTCCATGCCTCATCCATGACCAAAATGATAGAGGAGCATGGCGTGATCAAGCATCAAAGGAAGACCAAAACATGGAGCATGGAGCCCAAGCTAAAAGATGGAAGTCCAATATTCTAAAAGACCCATAACAAGGCATTGTAGGCCCAATGACAAGAGCAAGGACCAAATCTATGAAAGAGGCACTAAATTGTTTGATAAAAGATCTTAAAGAGTTAGAGCCCATTTATTTGGAAGAAGCATCCCTCAATCAGCCCATCAAGGGACCAAACATGGTGATTACATTGCTAGAAGCCAAACAAGATGATGTACAAGGCCCATGTGTAGTCCAGATTGAAGAATTCACTCAAAATACCATGTGACAAGCATGTGCCTTGGAGGAGGAGCATAAGTGAAGTCCAAGAATATTCAAGAAGCATCAAGAAGGCATCTTTATGTATTAGTTATGGTTTAATTTCGTTTTTTTAAGTTTTCATTTTTAATTGCATTAAATAAGGCCTTTCGGTCAAAGATTGCATAAGAATATTTTAGGTTAGTTTCCTATTTTTAGGTAGCAGCCTTTTTCTTCAAGAAAAGGTAATTTCCTATTTCCTTTAGCCTTAATTGGTGCCAACCAAGATAGTCAATCATCATTAAGGCACATTTATGGCATTTATGACCTAGGGTTTTTTATTCTAGATTGTTCTTTTGTTGCCTATATAAGGCTACGTTTTTTGTAATTGGGGATCAGATTTGAATGAATGAATTTTGGAGAATTTTATTTCTCTTGAGTGAGCTTTGCTTGCCGCCTCGTATTCTTGTGGGAATACTCGACTGTATCAAGGACTGATCATCCTTGTGGTGTCTCCATGGCTAGGGTTGTAAGAGACAGGTTCTCTTAAGGTCCTACCTTCGATCGTTTGTCTAGTTTCCTAACTTGTTTCTAGCCGATCCGTATCCGTACCTTATATCATTTGGCATCAGAGCTAAGGTTTGCTAGAATTCAAGTTCTATCCTTTTATCTATTATTTCTGTTTTCTTGTTTCATCTTCTTAATTCTATCATTCATTCTTTGTCCCTTGCTTCCATCAATTTGTTTCTTTGCCTTTCCACCTCCTATTTGTGTTTTTTTTTGTGACTTTCTGTGTTCCTTTGAGCAGCAAAAAAGAAAAAAAAAAGAGAAAAAATTCATGCACTAAAAAAAAAGCAAAACAAAAGTGTTGTGTTGTGAAAAAAAAGGAGTCCTAAAAAAAAAGAAAAAAAAATCCGAAATTTCAAAAAAAAAAAGAAGGAGAAGCTGTAGATTTGAGAATTGCAATGTTAAAGATGAGTTTCCTAAAATTGAGAAGAGCTTCCATTACAAGTCACAACTAGTTTCCTAAATCGTTAAACTTGGGTGGTAAGAGTTCTTATTTTCTCTCTTTGCATGTTTCCTAATTTCTTCTTGTTTCCTATATTTTTGTTTTCCTTTCCTTTTTTTTCCGTATTGCTTAATTTGAGTTTCTTTCCTTTTCCTTCAAGTTTCCTATTTGCTTCCTTCCTTCCATATCTCACCTTCCTAACTTAATTTGCTTTTCTTGCAAGGTGCCCAATTTCCTAAATTATTTTCAAGGTAGCACCTTTCCTAAATGTTTTCTTCCTTTTTTTTTTCCCTTTCTTTTCTAATTCATAGCTTTCCATATTCTCCTTTCTTTTTTTTTCCTTTTTACGTTTTTTTCCCTCCTCTTTTCCTTCCTTTTCATTTTTTTTTGTACCTATCCTTCTTCTTTTATCACATATTCCTTTCTTATCCCTTATATTTTCTGGTTCTTACAATTCTGGTTGTGGAGATTACCATTTACTAACATTGTCTCTTGATTTTGTGAGTTTCAATCAAGAATACTATAGGAGGCAAGTTTGAGTGGTAAAAGGCGAGAGTGTTATTACATCAATTTAAAAGCCAGATTTGAGTTAAACACGAGTGACACTACAATTTCTTGAGTGAAACACGCGAGTAGAGTGGTAAGGTCCCTTCTTACTATTTCATTTCTCTTTGATCACACTAACGTTTCAATTTCAAGATGAGTGACAAAGAAGCCAATATGGAAGAATTCAACACAGATCCTAAGCTATTCATGAGAGCCATGAGAGATGAATATCTCAAACTCAAGTTGGAGCTAGCGGAGCTAAAAGCATCCAAAGCAAGTAGTGGTGACGAGGAGGTGATTAGATCTGGTTCTTCATCCTCAAAGAATAGGAGCGGACCTGAAAAAACATGATTTGGACACCTATGACCCAAAGATCAAGTACCCTACCTTCAAGGGTAATATAAATCCAGATGCATACCTTGATTGGGAGATGAAGTTTGAGCAAATCTTCAGAATGAATGACTGGCCAGAAGAAAAGAAGGTAAAATTGCTTCATATCAATTTTCTGACTATGCTATTGTTTGGTGGGAAGATTTACAGCTTAAAAGGCGCCTTAAGGGCAAAGGACCACCTCATACATGGTCAAAGCTAAAGAAACTCATGTGCAACAAGTATGTCCCTAGTTACTACTATCGAGAGCTAAATAGAAAGTTACGACTGTTTGGCCAAGGCTCTATGACTGTAGATGAATATGTGCATGAACTTGACCTTCTTAAAATGTGAGCTGGAGTACAAGAAGGAGAAGAAGCAAGCATGACCAGAATCATTGATGGGTTAAGGCCTGAAATTAGAGACAAAGTTGAGATGTACACTTTTATTGATAAAGAAGAGCTAGTGCATAAAGCCATCAAAGTTGAGAAGCGGTATAAAGAAGAACACTCCAAATCCTCATCTCATGATTGGAGGGACTCTAGATCAGCATCCAAATGGAAGGATTCTAAGGCTAAAGATGTTGCAAAATTCACACCAAAAGCCAAAGAGGAATCCAAGCCCAAGATTGATGGCGGTAAGAAACTTGACTCTAAAACTTCTTCTATTGATAGAACCTCTTCTCTTCAATGTTTTAGATGTCATGGAAAAGGGCATATTGCTTCCCAATGTCCCAATAAGAGGGCCATGATTCTCAAAGATAATGGTGAGTATGACAGTGTACATTCTAGCGATGAAAGTGATGATGACATGCCTTCTTTGGTGACTGATCCTGAATTGAAGATTGATGAAGCTGAACCTGTTAAGGGAGAAGCATTAGTGGCTAGAAGAGCCCTAAACATGCAACCAAAGGAAGATAAAGAGCAAGAGCAGCGAGAGCTCATCTTCCACACTAGGTGCTTTATAAAGAATAAGGTATGTAGCATGGTTATTGATAGTGGTAGTGTTACCAATGTTGCTAGTACCTTACTTGTTGAAAAGTTGGATTTACCTACTATGAAGCATCCTAAGCCTTATAAATTGCAATGGTTGAATGATAGTGCTGAAGCTAAGGTCACTAAGCAAGTTTTGGTTTCTTTTTCTGTTGGCAACTACCATGCTGAAGTTTTATGTGATGTAGTCCCAATGCTTGCTGGACATCTCTTGCTTGGAAGACCATGGCAGTTTGATAGTAGAGCTCACCATGATGGTTACAAAAATTGTTATTCTGTACCTTTCAATGGAAAAATCATTGTATTGAAGCCTCTTAGGCCTAAAGAAGCTTATGATGACCAAGTGAGGATTGAGAAAGAATGCAAAAAAATAAGTGAGTGGAGTGAAAAAGAGAGAGTACAGAAAAAAGAAAAGAAAAGGAATGAATATGAGAAAAATGAACAAAAGAAAGAGAGTCTATTTGCTGGAAAAAGTGAGGTTAAGAGAGCATTAGTAAGTGAGCGAGTCTTGGTGCTTGTGTGCAAGGATGCTTATTGTTCTACTAACCAACTTAACCCCTCTTTGCCTTCTAGTGTTGTGGCTTTGTTGCAGAAATTTGGTGACCTATTCCCTGATGAAGTTCCCGATGAGCTTCCTCTCTTAAGAGGAATTGAGCATAGGATTGATTTCATCCCTGGAGCTTCTATACCTAATAGACCAGCTTATAGAGCCAATCCCGAAGAAACTAAAGAGATTCAACGCCAAGTTGATGAACTCATGAGGAAAGGCTTTGTAAGGGAAAGTTTGAGCCCATGTGCTGTTCCAGTACTTCTAGTGCCCAAGAAAGATGGTTCATGGCGAATGTGCATTGTAGAGCCATCAACAAATAACAGTTAAGTATCGCTACCGCATTCCTAGATTAGATGACATGTTGGATGAGTTGCATGGTGCTACTTTATTCTCTAAAATTGACCTGAGGAGTGGTTATCATCAAATTCACATGAAAGAGGAGATGAATGGAAAACAGCATTTAAAACTAAATTTGGATTGTATGAATGGTTAGTTATGCCTTTTGGGTTAACTAATGCACCTAGCACTTTCATGAGCTTGATGAATCATTTTTTCGTTCATTTATTGGGAAGTTTGTGGTTGTCTACTTCGATAATATTCTTGTCTATAGCAGAACAATAGATGACCATGTTATTCACTTGCATGAGGTGTTTCAAACTCTTAGGGAGAATAGCTTATATGCTAATTTTCAGAAATGCTCCTTTTGCATGGATTTTGTTGTGTTTCTTGGTTTTGTTGTAGGTGCTCAAGGGATCCATGTGGATGAGGAAAAGGTGAAAGCTATAAGAGATTGGCCAACCCCAAAGAATGCCAATGAAGTCAGGAGTTTTCATGGACTAGCAAGTTTCTATAGGAGGTTTGTCAAAGATTTTTCAACTATTGCTGCACCTCTAAGTGAGCTTGTTAAGAAGCATGTGACATTTAAATGGGGTGAAACACAAGAAACAGCTTTTAATACCTTGAAAGAGAAATTAACCACTGCACCACTTTTGTGTTTACCTGATTTTAATAAAGTTTTTGAAGTTGAATGTGATGCTTCTGGGATTGGTATTGGTGCTGTTCTAATGCAAGAGTCTAGGCCTATTGCCTACTTCAGTGAGAAATTAAGTGGAGCTCCTTTGAATTACTCTACTTATGACAAGGAACTCTATGCTTTAAAACGAACTTTAGAAACATGGCAGCATTATTTATGGCCCAAGGAGTTCATTATTCACTCTGATCATGAAAGTTTGAAGTTTCTAAAGTCTCAAGGTAAGCTTAACAAGAGGCATGCTCACTGGTTGGAATTCATAGAGACGTTTCCTTATGTGATCAAGCATAAGCAAGGTAAAGAGAATGTTGTTGATGATGCTCTTTCTAGGAGGTATTCTCTTATCACTTCTCTTCATGCTAGATTACTTGGATTTGAATTATTGAAAGGGTTGTATGACTCTGATTGTGATTTTTCCAAAATTTGGCTTTCTTGTGAAAAGCATGGGGTGAATGACTTTTATAGATCTGATAGGTTTCTTTTTAAGAAAGATAAATTGTGCATTCCCAATTGCTCTATGCGTGAGCTGCTTGTAAAAGAAACTCATGGTGGTGGTTTGATGGGTCACTTTGGTGTTGACAAAACATTAGCTCTTTTGCATGAACACTTTTATTGGCCTGGTATGCGCAAAGATGTTGTGTCTGTTTGTGCTAAATGTGTGACATGTAGGCATGTAAAGTCTAAGGTTCAACCTCAGGGTTTATATTCCCCTCTACCTGTGCCTTCCCAACCTTGAGTAGATATTTCTATGGATTTTGTGTTGGGCTTGCCTAGGTCTCAATCTGGGAAATATAGTATCTTTGTTGTAGTGGATAGATTTAGTAAAATGGCTCATTTTATTGCTTGTTCTAAAACAAATGATGCAGTGCATATTGCTGACTTGTTCTTCAAAGAAATTGTTAGATTGCATGGATTGCCTAAAACCATTGTGAGTGATAGGGATGTAAAGTTTCTTAGCCATTTTTGGAGGACCTTGTGGAGTAAGCTTGGAACTAAGTTGCTGTTTTCTACTGTGGCACATCCCCAAACGGATGGGCAAACTGAGGTCGTCAATAGAACACTTACTACCTTGTTACGTGCAATAATTCAAAAGAACTTGAAGAATTGGGTTAACTGCTTGCCTCATATTGAATTTGCGTATAACAGGGCTATTCACTCTTCCACTTCTTTCTCTCCATTTGAGATTGTTTATGGCTTTAATCCTCTATCTCCTTTGGATATTCTGCCTTTGCCTTCTAGTGAATGAGCTAACCTTGATGGCAAGAAAAAGGCTGAGTTTGTGCAGGAATTACATTCTAAGGCGAGGGCCAACATCGAGAGAAAGAATGAGCAATATACAAAGCAAGCTAACAAAGGTCGTAGGGAGGTTGTCTTTGAGCCTGGAGACTGGGTTTGGGTATACTTGCGAAAGGAGAGGTTTCTAGAACAACGAAAGTCTAAGTTGCAGCCAAGAGGAGATGGCCCTTTCCAAGTCTTGGAGCGAATCAATGATAATGCCTATAAAATAGATTTGCCTAGCTCCTACAGTAATGTAAGTGCTACATTTAATGTGACTGATTTATCTCTCTTTGATGCTGCAGATTCGAGGACGAGTCCTTTTGAGCAGGGAGGGAATGATAGAGGAGTATGGCGTGATCAAGCATCAAAGGAAGACCAAAACACAGAGCGTGGAGCCTAAGCTAAAAGATGGAAGTCCAATATTCTAAAAGACCTATTACAAGGCATTGTAGGCCCAATGACAAGAGCAAGGACCAAATCTATGAAAGAGGCACTAAATTGTTTGATAAAAGGTCTTAAAGAGTTAGAGCCCATTTATTTGGAAGAAGCATCCCTCAATCAGCCCATCAAGGGATCCAAACATGGTGATTACATTGCTAGAAGCCAAACAAGATGATGTACAAGGCCATGTGTAGTCCAGATTGAAGAATTCACTCAAAATACCATGTGACAAGCATGTGCCTTGGAGGAGGAGCATAAGTGACGTCCAAGAATATTCAAGAAGCATCAAGAAGGCATCTTTATGTATTAGTTATGGTTTAATTTATTTTTTTAAGTTTCCATTTTTATTTGCATTAAATAAGGCCTTTTGGTCAAAGATTGCATAAGAATATTTTAGGTTAGTTTCCTATTTTTAGGTAGCAGCCTTTTTCTTCAAGAAAAGGTAATTTCATATTTCCTTTAGCCTTAATTGGTGCCAACCAAGATAGTCAATCATCATTAAGGCACATTTATGGCATTTATGACCTAGGGTTTTTTGATTCTAAATTGTTCTTTTGCTGCCTATATAAGGCTACGTTTTTTATAATTGGGGATCAGATTTGAATGAATGAATTTTAGAGAATTTTATTTCTCTTGAGTGAGCTTTGCTTGCCGCCTCGTATTCTCATGGGAATACTCGACTGTATCAAGGACTGATTATCCTTGTGGTGTCTCCATGGCTAGGGTTGTAAGAGACAGGTTCTCTTAAGGTCCTACCTTCGATCGTTCGTCTAGTTTCCTAACTTGTTTCTAGCCGATCCGTATCCGTACCTTATATCACAAAATGTCGTGTGACAAAAAGGGACGTGATATGGTTGTATGAAAGGTTA
The DNA here is from genome assembly GCF_004799145.2 of Neltuma alba. Classification (NCBI taxonomy): domain Eukaryota; kingdom Viridiplantae; phylum Streptophyta; class Magnoliopsida; order Fabales; family Fabaceae; genus Neltuma; species Neltuma alba. The sequence continues at coordinate 1,927 of NW_021631993.1, read as the reverse complement.
CATCATTCAACGATCCTCATATGATTTGGGTAGTCGTGATGTCTTGCTAGTGATCGCTTACGACTTGTGAGTCTTATAGTTAATGGCCCACTGTCCAAATTCATTGAATCTAAGATATATCCATATTCAATGAATAATATAGGATGGACATATATATATAAATTCATATATATATAAATATTATATAAATATAAGAGATATTAATTATTAGATTTAATTTATAAGGATAAATTAAATCTATATATCAATTTTAAATTGATAAGATATGATATGTATCTTAAATTTGATTTATGAGAATAAATCAAATATAATTCCGTCATATCTTTATTTTGAATTAAATAAATAGGTGAATTAAATCTGTGGGACGGATTTAATATAAACCATATTTATTTAATTGTTTTCTTATTTGATTACACAATATTTGATATTGTATTAATTTCGGAATTAATTTAGGATTAATTTTGAAATCAAATATCCTTCATAATACCTATAGCATCCTATATATTTGATATTATGAGCTAGGGTTTTGGGTGTGAGAGTGCAAAAGCTTGCAGATAAGAGATGACCAGTAAATAGAGAAGGGAGGACGGATTCTTTGAAAAAAACCCTAGAAGGACAAGAGGCACTAGCACGTCGTTCGTGATTGGAACACTGTTCGTGTGGATACTGGTAGAGGAAGTCGATCTGAGTTGTCGACTTCGAGCGATAAAAGAGGCGAGCAGAGGCATCCTGAATGGCGGAATCGCCGAGCCACCAAGAAATTGAACATCGAAGGTAATACTTCTTACTACTTGACTTAAACACAATCGGTAGATCCGGGCAAGGGATTGGAAATTTTAAAGTTATTTTCCATTGCGCGTCTTTCAATTCCCTTCAGTTGTAACTATGCTAGTGCTGCCGCTACTGCTATAGCTATAGTAGCGTCTCTTTCCTATTCTTGTCTAGCTTGAATTGCTTGTATTTCTTGCATAGTTCTCTGTTGTCTTCTAACCTCTCCATGATCCTTTCTATTGGGTCAACAGGGGGTCTTGATAATCCTCCCCTTATTCTAGATTCTCATCTTGTTCTTACCATTTTGTTGTTTCTTCTTAACTATAAGAGGAACAAAATTATCACTTTACATAAAAGATACTTTATATTAACTTTCTATTTGCATATATACACAGCACTGTTAGCAAAATATTTGTCCAAGTTCTAATAAGAGCCCATCATAACAATATGATATAGTCATCTATAGTCACATTAGAGAAGCAGAGAAAGGAAACAAAGTATAAATAAAGATCTCTAAATTGTCCAGTAACTGGTCAAAAGTGCAGGACATAGAGTAATTGTAGATCTTCCGAAGCTCTTCCTGCCAAACCCAAGTAGTTAGTAGTGTATCCATCAGAACCTAGCACTAAAGGGTATCATCTATACCTGAATCCTCCTTTGGTAATTCTTTGTGTAACAATCTCAAGTAAAAGAAGTAATCTAGATAAAGGTAGCATACTGATTCTGGGTCTAATCGATATGTCTGCCCAGCTCTACAAATTCTCTAAAAAGGTTGTCATACCCTTTGAAGTCTTTCTTTACTAGTAGGGGACTTTTGTTGTTACACCCTTACTTTTAGTCTAACATCAAATTGATTTAGTGTCATTTTAGACCACATTGGATGGTCTTGGCTTAAAAATTCCCAAAAAAATGCTGATTTTCAAAAATTCACTGTTCAATTGAAAATTCCCAGATTTCTAGTCCAAATTCAAAAATTCGTAACTTAATGTAGAAAAATCAAAATAGAGTGGTTCGAAATTCTGTGAAAATCTCTTTGAATGCTATTTGAAGAAAAATAATCTTGGAAATTAATTTCTTATGAGAAAGTGCCAGATTTTTGTGAAAGTCAACTCTATCATTTGGTAAAAAAACCTTTTTTTTAAAATTTGAACATTAA